>NW_004798028.1:60941-66715 GCF_000002075.1 Aplysia californica | reverse complement strand
TCTCTCTCTCTCTCTCTCTCTCCCTCTCTCTCTCTCTCAGAACAATGTAGAGGGCATACGGTGTTCGCCTCTCATTCAATAGGTCTCCGGTTCGAAATCTAACTGAACGGAAAATTTTCTTCTCTAAAATGTTCTCCTTTCACCTAATTTCCTGCTCTAGTATTTACCCATGTTCTGTCTGTTGCTTTCGTCTTCACTTTCTGTCCCCTCCCCTCTCTCTGGGCTCCAGACTCTTTCTGCAGTCTTTCAACTTTTAGGCCTTCTCTTTGACTCTTTCTTAAATACTACTGTCTTTTAGCCACACCCCTGATCATATTTTAGGAAAGGTCTAACACATAACCTCCTCGGATAAGCGTGAAAAATCTCAGAGGACCCATGTGCAAGTTGCACACATTAAAGGTCCTTGTTTCGTGCGACTGTCACCCGGGCAAAATTCAAAATTCCTACCAAAATGAAAGTAAATTATGTTTAATGTGAACCAACCGCTCATATGACCTAATGCAGTTGCGAGCACCGTAAAACACTTACAAAAAAGGGGGGAGGGGAATGAAAACAACAGCAACAAAAAAGTGTTAGGCCTATTGTAAGTAACTAGAATACATTTGATGTTGGTAGTCGACATGCTTACTGTGGGTTTATGGCTCTTTGATTTTGATCTCATACTCCTTCGCGGAACAGAAAAAAGGAGAGGGG
Organism: Aplysia californica; assembly: GCF_000002075.1. NCBI lineage: Eukaryota > Metazoa > Mollusca > Gastropoda > Aplysiida > Aplysiidae > Aplysia > Aplysia californica. Next base: position 66,022 of record NW_004798028.1, on the reverse strand, counting down.
AGGGGTATTCACGTCTTAAAATACATGTTTTATTTTTTTTCTGGTTTTTCTTTAAGATGTATCTTGTAAGCATGCTTCAGTTAACCTATTGACTATTTTGGACTGATTGGAGTGGAGTGGATCTTCTTTAAATAAATAGCAACATACCCTCTTCAACAAATTAATTAATCAATAAATTTTATTTTTTTGTACCCAGCACGACAACAAAAGCTGGTTTTATGACAAGTCTTAAAGCAATTGTGTATAACATTATTGCTTCTCAACACAATAGACTGTCTAATTCCCGAATTACCTCGGCTTTGTAATTCTACAATCGAACTACGAAATGTTATTGAATCAGCCAATACATGTACGAGAACTCATGCGTCCGAATGACATTAACTGAAAAATCAATGCTCGTAAAGTACGGGTAAACGAAATGATCTTTATGGTTTAGCCTAAAACTGTGTGAATATTGGAAGCTGATACCATTATCCTGTAAACTACTGGTTAAGGTCTCTTTCAGTGTGTTTTTTGTTTGTTTGTTTGTTTGTTTGTTTGTTTGTTTTTGTTTTGTTTTGTTTTGTTTTGTTTTTTGTTGATGGAGTAAAAGGTAACTAAGTTTGGCCTTGGGTGCAATAGCCTAGAGAGGCAAAAGTAGATAAAGAATAAACTTACTCTAATTAATCAATCAATTAATTAATTAATTAATAATCTTATTATAAAGGGAGCTAAGCCCGTTTGTGAGGACAGTATACATTTTTACACAGGTGCCAAAAAAAAATCTACAAAAATATGATTCAGTTAAGAATTGTCACACAGAATTACGTGGGCATATTATTTTCGAGGTTCGGAAAGTATCTTTTGATATTTCAGGTTTGATGGTTTTTCCTGTACATCGAAGCTCTCGTGTGATTTTACCCTGCCATTAACCATTTCATATTTTAGTGGGGGAAACTTCCGTTTCAGTTTGTGCTTCGTCGCGCGTGTGGGACAGCTCTTCTACTATTTCCAGATCTACAATCTCGATATCCAACTCTGTTTGGAGGTGTGCTTCGAGGTGTCAATGGATGCTTCAGGCCAAACTTCATTGTATTGACTTTTTCTAGATACACTTGGTGTAGTCATGTCCCCAAAACGTTGAGTTCATTGAAACCCACAAAATGTTTACTTCGTTGTATTGAAGTTTTCAAAATTTGGTGCGTAGTTGTTGTTTTTTTTATGGAGCTAAACTCTAGATCTAGATTCTAGATCTAGATCTCTCTAGATTCTATGTATTTGGAGCACAAAAGTCAAGACTGATTTGAAGTTGTTAGCAAAACCAACTTATTTTTTGTACGTTGTCGTATGTGTGTGCAACAGAGTTCTACTTCATTGTGTTTACAAAGCTGCTTCTAATATGTGTGCAACAGAGTTCTACTTCATCGTGTCTACAAAGCTGCTTCTATTGTTTCCAGATCTAGAATCTCGATAGCTAGATCTAACATCGCAGTGTCAATGGGTACTTCGGGTCAAACTTCATTGCATTGACTTTTTCTAGATATATTTGGTGTCCATAACACGTTGAGTTCGTTTAAATCAGCAAAATATTCATTTCGTGGTATTGCCGTTTTCAAAATTAGGAGCTTTCTGCGTAGCTTTCTTTATAGAGCTAGGCTCTAGATCTAGATCTCTATAATCCTATATGCATTTGGAGCTCAGAATTCAAGACTGATTTGGAGTGGTTAGCAAGAAAATGTCAATCTAGATCTAGATCGAAATCTGTTCGGAGTAAAGATGCCCCTAGAATATAAGTTAATGATGTACTAAGATGCCCACTAAACGTAGAGTTTGTTTAACCCCACGAAACAGAGGTGAAGGCGAGAGAAGACGGAGAAAGGCGACTATCAATCAGAATTTACGTTCTAATAGTCAGAATCTGGAGGAAGACCTTGAGTATGCTATGCCAAGAAAGAATGGGCCAACGTTTGCCTTAGCGTGCAGCGCACAGTCCTTTAGTGAAACTGAAGTTGATCAGAGATTACGGACACCTGACTTTGGTGAATTCAGTGTTGACTGTGAACATGGCAATGCCATAAGATGGAGAGAAGAGAGATACGCATTCGGCTGTCAAAATAGCAAAGTTAATATACGTGTACCTCCCGAACCCCTTCAGGAACTAATTGAGTATTAGGTTGTAGCACAGAGTGGCAGTTCTTTCTTACCAACCTGTAGGTCATACAATAATGCTCTCGACCTTGCTTCAGTTTGGCGAAGTGAAGAAGCTAAACAGGGTTCCAGTCCAACCTTCAAAATTCAGAGCAGACTGTACCACCTGTTAGGAAATCTTCTCCTCACTGCTGGACAGTTGGACCTGCTTTTGCAATGACTGCCAACAAAGCTCAGGGACAGACTTTTGAAACGGATAGGGATTTCTTTACAGGGCGATTTTTTCACATGGACAATTGTGAGTCGCAATGAGTCGTGTAGGGTCTAGGGACTCAAGTAGAATACATGCAAACAGGCTTGCTGCCCAGGACGGAGTTCCAGATGGCGCGTATACCAGCAATGTTGTCTACACAGAAGTCCTACGGCAAGAAGAAGAAGAAGAAGAAGAATAAGAAGAAGAAGAAGAAGAAGAAGAAGAAGAAGAAGAAGAAGAAGAAGAAGAAGAAGAAGAAGAAGAAGAAGAAGAAGATACGCTAACATTAAGACGCACTTGACTCCCAATCATATTCTTAGCATCATAACTTCAAAACGTCGGCTTTGAAATACTATCAGTGTGTGGGGCAGAGAATAACATGCTTGCAGCAGGGAATGGGTTTTGCAAAGTAAATATAAATTTTACGGTTTGTGCTACAAGCAACCGTGGTACGTAACAGGAACTATGAGAGCATAATTATCGGCCTACAAAAAGAATCATAATTTTTTACAACAAGTTGTTTCGTTCAACACCAGTATTATTAATGTGCACCACGGCTGGATTGATAGGTCGAAAGATCATATTAATATCGCCTCCATGAGCCGACCACTTGTAAATTGATTTCACTTTGGCCACAGAAACACCATACTACTTTCCATTATAAGCAAGACCCGATCACAATAAAATAGAAAAAAAAAACCTAATGGGCTCGCCGTTTTGATATTTCCGTGGCATGGGTAGCCACTTGTTCCACACAAACGAAGCAAAACCAGCTAAGGAGATAAACAGATAACGGGAAAAATAACCCAACCACACCAGTGTTCGAATGGGTGCTTACATGAGTACAGTGAGGGCATAAGTAGAGAGCATTGTTTCACATACAATAAATAGTAAATAGTGATGCGCTTTTTCCATAGCGGGCACCGACGACTGGACGACCTTTCACGGGAAGTAAAGATGGGCATTGAACTTTGAAGGCAGGTTTAAATTGTTATTGAATATTTGTTTATAGCATATCTTTGTTTGTTTTTTGTTTTAGTAAAGTGTTTTACGGCGCTCGCAACTGCATAAGGTCATATTAGCGCGCGGGATACACACAATATTTTCAGTTGGTAGGACGTTTTGAATTTTGTCCGGGTGGCGGCCGAAGCCTACTCTTATCGATTTTAGACCACCAAGGGATCTTTAACGTGCGCAACTTGCACACGGGCCCTCCGAGATTTTTCGCCCTTGTCCGAGATGGCTAGGTGTAGATCTTTCCTACCAGAAGATCAGAGGTGTGGCAGAAAGACAGCAGTAAAGAGGAGCCAAGGGGTAGCAGTAGAAAGGCTGCAGAAAGAGTCAGGAGCCCAGAGGAGGGGGCAAAGGAGGTGAGGGGGTGGGGGCAGAAAGTGGAAATGAAAGCAGACAACAGAACATTGCTAGAGAGCAGGAAAGGAGGTGAAAGGAGACAATTTTAGAGAAGAAATTTTTTCGGTCGCTACCCGGATTCGAACCCGGGACTTTTGAATGAGAGGCCAACACCTTAACCTCTAGGCCATGAGAGCCCCCTTGCATATCTTAAAAACGACATAGAACTCGTTCAAATAACCTTTAGTGATGTCGCTTTCCTGAATGATCATATAAGACTCATCGAGTCCACATGCGTCGGGATGCTGTTAACTAAGTACAAACTGTATGTGCTGTTTTCAAAAAGAGAATAATCAGGATTAATAGCCCCACCACTCCGCCAAGTGTCAAATTCTGGTATTAGATTTGAGGTGGACAAATCTGAAACCAACCTCTTGAACCACAAATAACGAATGATTGTCACTGTCAAAGTTCATGACCACAGATTGCGTCGCAACGACTGGCATAAGGGACGCAAAATATTTTTATTACAAGTGCTGTACAACATTTGCTGGTTAAGTCCCTTGAATTTATCTGTGCCTCCCATCCACTAACTCGCAAACCCACAGAATTTTTTTTCACCATGACCGACAGCGGAGCCGCAGAAGTTCCAGACAAGGCATGGGAACGTATCAGATCCGAGAATTGTCAGTTTGAAAGAACTAATTATTCTGTTTACACGCTCCAAATCACTGTCCAATACTCTTTCCTTTCCATTGGCAAGATTCCCCCTCTTACGCTTAGAAAGCCATTGGTAACAAATCATAATATCAGATTCGTTGTATACGAGAACTGGTTAGTTTTCTCGAAGTGCATATTATACAATGTCATAATCTTCCATTTACACTTTCCAATTTGTCATCCAATTCTCTTTCGATTGGGGAGATTCTTCCTCCTTGCATCAGAAAGTCCCGATTCGGGTCAAATTATGGATTTTCAGATGTAGGCATTTTTAGCTGCTTCAGCCTCTCTAGACACTTCAGTGACATTTTCAAACTTCTCCGAGGGCACTAAGATTTGGATTATTGAAAAGAGCTTGGCTTTCTGTTTACAACTATTTTATAGCACCAGAACCCCAAAAACCTTTTTTTTCATTTTTTTTTCGGGCAAGTTAGTCACCACCACTTCCTCATAAAGTCAATCTTTAATTATTCTTTATCCCCCGTTTTCTCAAAACGCGGTTTTACTTTTTAAAAAAAATTAATTCAACCATTTTTTACCCTCTGTTCATTAAATTTTCACAGAATGAAGAGAAGATGTAACTCTAAAAATGTGTCCGTTAATTTTTTTTATATAGGCCTATAGGATACAT
>NW_004798028.1:59357-60764 GCF_000002075.1 Aplysia californica | reverse complement strand
CAACCCCCCAAGCAAACAATTAATTTCTGCGAAAAATAAGTACGGTATTCATTGCGTAAGACATGTCAACAAAAATTCAATATGGCCGCCGCCACTATGCCAGAGATTTTTTGCCTCTAATTTAATTGCTAATTTTAAGACTTCTCACTATGCTTATTATAATACGAAATTTGGTAAACTTTGATCCACATAAAGCCACATAGGCTTCAGACCCCCCACCCCCACAGGGACCTATTGAATGAGAGGTAAAAACCGTACCTCTAGACCACGACAACACCCACGTTTTGTTTTGCCAGACCTAATATGAGTTCATTTGCAAAGCAGTCGTTCGTGTGGATGCGTGCTTTGCACTCAGTTCTACCAGCTTAACATTCTTTTATCGCAAATTTCAAGGAAAACACCGAAGTTTGCGTTTTTATATGACTAACATTTTTTTTGTCCCGGGAATGAGATCCCCATATTTTCTTTACCATTGACACCCCCCCCCCAAAAAAAAAGGATTATGTTGTCTATACTCAGGGAATTTTACCGGCGTCTGTGGTGTTGCGGTTAGGAACCCCTGCCTCGGTAGTGCATAACATTCCTGAGTTCGATTCCTGTATGGGGGAATTTTTATCGAGTATCTCTGTCTTTATGCTGGGACGCTGCATTCCTCTCAGCACGGGTTAGCCTTGACAGGCAGGGTCGAAACCCGTCTCATAAATGAGATTTAAATCATGTCACTCCAGATAGCCATTAATTTTAAAAAACGCTAGGCGAACAAACAGAATGCAACAAGAATAGATTAGTTCTTTAATGATACACACTTCATGATGGACGCAAGGTTACAAAAGACGCGCTTGAAAGAGCATATTATTTTGTTCCACTCCGAAAAAGGCCACATCTGAAGCTGCTGATGTCAGAGTCTCCGGTTGTCACCGTAGAAGTATTTGTAGCCGTATAAATGATGCCAGGCCCCGAATGCACGGTCGTGATTTATAAGCTCGTTACCCCAGTCGGCTGAGGAGAGAAGGAACGTCATGATTAATGATTGTAAATAGCCACCGTAAGCTCAGTTGATATCTAGAAAGGCTATGAAGAGGACAACCCTGTTTCAAACCCACAGCGAGAGGGTCTTTAATTGAGGTTGATTGCCTAGAAGCTTTCAATGCTTTGTGCCTCATGTAATCCTCAAAGGGGCGATGAGCCCATACTATTATTCTGTACTTTACCTATCTATGACATGCTTCTTTTGATAAAGGAGATTCTAAAGTAACTGACAATGCCAAAATATATATCAAGATATAAATAAAGAAACCCTGTCTCTGAGTAATATACCAGTTGTCACCTCCCCCCCCCCTTTTCAAAAGAGAAAAAAATTTTTTAAAATCCCAACCTCCCCCACCTAAAAAGGAAAACTAAAAACCG
>NW_004798028.1:55500-58107 GCF_000002075.1 Aplysia californica | reverse complement strand
CCCAACAAAAAACAACAACAAAAACAACAGAAACCCAAGAAGTATTCAGATTGCTTTATATTTCTCCTCTACGGCTTTATTGGGGGGAGACTACAGAACGAGATAGAGTTCTCTGAATAAAAAGAGCGAGGGACAAGGAAACAGACAGAGTAAAAATTCAATTTTTTGTTCGTTTGGTGTTTTTTGTTTGTTGGTTTGTTTGGTGTTGGGTTTTTTTTTCGGAGGGGGCAGTGACCCAATGGGATTTAGTTTTGCTTTTTCTTGTCTGTTATTAATGATAATATCTCGACAGATGATGCCTCTTAAGTGGCATATTATAATATCTCTTTACGTTTATCCATGCACATTTCTTTATCTCATCGTGCATTTTTCTGATCTTCCATGTTTTTTATGCAGTCTGGTATTCTCCGGGAGGTCAATCCATTACTTATGTGCACTTTGTCTTCCAGCTTCCTGTAGCCTATGTTCTGCTCAGCTTCTTTTAAATCTTTTAGAGAGCTTCTGGTGGGCTTTACTGTCACTGGCGATAGACACGTTTTCTTTAGGTCAGTCAGAGGCATAAGTACACGTACCTTGATACATGTTTTATACTCGTCCTCATACCCTGTTTTCTTTATTCCATAGTTCGCCAATGGTAAATGCTGCTGATCGCTTCATAATTACTTTGATTACTTCGCAACGGTTATTACACAATATTCATTCTCTGTCCATTATTATCAAACATATCCCCAAGCAATTGTTGGAGTTCAGAACGTTTCTCTGAATTCCTGGTTTTTACTTTATTGACCTTTGTGACGTCTATGAGCTCGCTGGGGAAAATCTCTTTATCTTCATCCTTTTGGTCAATAGTTGAAAACATGTGCATTATAAAATCTACCAGTAGTTTTACTTTATTGCCCATAGTTCAGAGTATGCCACCCCTCTAGGAAGATAAAATCTAGTCAATTCCAATGTCGAGGTCATAGGAGCTTCCTACATACGTTATGGAGAAGGAGCGTGTAATGCACAGGTCATATTCTGTGTCGATTTCAAGTAATTTTTGTCCATCTTCACTCCCACAGTAGATTGTATGACTTCTAAGGCAGATTGGTGTAACAACCTGTTTCCACGAACACGTGCATTGAAAGCATGAAGGGTATGTCTGCAGTTGACTGATCTTTCACATTACGAGATTATAATATCAAATTGTGCTTCTCTTTGCCTCACAGGATGCTATAAATGGAACACAGTAAGGAAACGAAGTCAAAACTTTGCGTGTGGTCAACAGGCTCTAGTTTTCTCGATTTTTGATCACTGATTTTGATGGTTCCCATTTCTTTTTCTACCCGCAGTTCTGGGGTAATTTTCAATACTTTTCCTTGCAATGTAACCATCAAAGAGTGTCACACACAATGCTTATTTTATCCGTCCTGCTAGCCTACGCATTTAAGAAGATTTACAGCTAGTTCTTGTTTTCTAGACCTTTAGGAAGGCCAGTCTTGGCAGCTAGATTCTACAGCAAAATGATGTAAACAGTCTGAATAAGCAGTCTCCCGTTCCCGAGAATCCTCGCCAGTTAAAAGGATGGTAACAAGTAATTCTTTTCAGTCTATCATGTGCTGTTTCGCCCCAAACGACCAACAATAGGTCTGCATTTGTCTCCCCCTCAACCCCCCTCCCCCACACAAAACGCACAAACAAACGAAGAAACAAACAAACGAACAAATAAACAACAAAAAACAACCTACAAACAAACAAACCCTTATAATTTTTTTTCTTGAGCTCTAGAGGTATTCTTTACGCAACCTCGAATTGTTCTTTAAAAGGTACCTAGATTTTAGGCAACTAACCCAAAGTTCTCCTGGCGAGTCTGCCCATGTTGCCATGACGACGGACAACGCTTCGGCTCGTCAAAGGGAAACCCTGGCTGATTGTGCTGGAGCGGGTTGAAGTAAAGGCGCTCTGTGTGGAACCGAGGGGGCACGTAGTACGGCATAGACTCAGAGCACATGATGGGAGAGACTTTGAAGAGAGGAATGCCGAGAAGAATCTGAGCTTACTTCTGCTTTGTAGAATCCAGTTCTTCAAAGATAGTTAGTTTCCTGATGAGACCATCTAGCCCAGAAGTTTGTTTGAATCTCAAAGTGTTTTGATGTGGCCGGACATAGTATAAAGAAGTTCCCTGTTTAATGGTTTAGAGTATTGCTACGAAATCACCAAAAACGCCCCACGTCGTTGATGTTTAGTCAATTTGCTGTTTTGAAGACTGAGAAAGTATCTTGTTAGGCCTGTGACCTGCAGCTGTTGGAGTAGGTTAACGATAAAGTGTATCATTGACGCCTCGTGTGGCTGCTGATATCCCGGAGTTCCTTTGACTTTCAGAATGTTATAATCAGATTCGTTTGCTTCTTCCACTTTTTCAGAAGGCACCACGTTCATCTGGTGAGAGAGTCGTCGTTAAGTTGTAGTTTACAACGAATCAGTGTGGTAACTACTATTTTGTATTTGAAACGGATAAGACAATACCGGTAATAAACTTTTAAAAAAAGGGGGGGAGGTAGGCCGAAACCTTGGTAGAGCTACCAGTCAAAAAGAAGCACAAAGTAGAGAGAGAGAGAGAGAGAGAGA
>NW_004798028.1:33887-55117 GCF_000002075.1 Aplysia californica | reverse complement strand
GGGCGCCTAATTTTAAAAAGAATAGAAAGAAACACCAACAGGAACAAGGCAAAAAGAAAGTAAACAGAAACAAGAAGACAATCATTTACTCATTCGATGACCCCTAACAATACACACTATCTATCACCTGTTTTAATGATCAAACAAACTGCGCGTGGTCTGTCGCACCTCTCACCCCCACCCCTTCTCTGCTCTGTGAGAAAATGTTTTTCTTTCCTTTGACAGATCCGTATTCATCAAGCACAGATCTTCTCCTACAAACCATCACTCAGACCAATGCTGAACCAAATGACTCAGCTGCTCGTGGTTTCGATCACAAACGCCACATACAAAGGTAACGAGATGATTTTATAAACGTGTTAGGTTAATTCCCCCACTACGATTACGTAGTATAGTGATGGTCTCAACAGTACTAATAGTAATAGTGTCTTAAGTGGTAAAAATCATGTAAACGTGGTAGAATCGTCGGTTTGTTTTCCAAGGACGGAATGATCGGAGCGTGTGCCAGTCGTGGGAAGAATAAATAATGCAACGAAAACAAATGGTGCCCTAAAAGAGACGGTGCTTTGAACCTTTCATGACCCACGGTTTCATAAGACAGCTAACTGTTGCTTAGGAACGCCCTGAGTTGTTAAGCTGTTGTGAAAGAAAATACAGCACGAAGGAATAGAAATACATTTAATCAAGAGTAACACATAATATGCAAGCACACGCACATACACACACATACACACACATACACACACATATACACAGAAGTAGGATGCTCACCTATCATCAGCGGTTCCATGGTAATAGGGTGTAAACACATTTTAATACAAAACTACTGCATTGCACGATGACTCAGTAGTCTGCATTGATTGATAATTTACCCCCCCCCCCCAAATCGATACCACTTGGGTCATTTAGAAGGCTGGCTGCTTCGACCCTTCTCGTCAAGGCCTACCCGGGATAAGTGGGGTACAGCACCCGGGAAGAGAGAGGAAGACACTTGATAAAACAGTCTTGCAGGCTCAAACGCCGGTCTTCTGTATGCTTAGGTGAAAAACTAAACCCACATTCTCCAGTCTTAGCGTCGTTTTGTTGTCCAAATATTTATAAATCGTTACGGTAGAGAACGATCGAAGGGGTACAATTTAAATCAATGCTATATGAGCTGACATGACTAAACAGTCTGTGATAGTCAAATGATCATGTGTATTGCACACGCCTGTTGAACCTTGTGTTTATTTAACGGGCGTTTTTCTAAATCGCGGACTCCTTTTTTTCGAACATTTATTATAGACCAAAAGAAATCTGTACGCAAAAACACACACATTTTTTAAAAATCGACAAAGAATCCCTGAACTGTATAACAAAACCCGGGCTTTATAATCTGAAAGGGCAGGGCATCGATACTCTTAAATCCTCAAAGGCATCAAAACGCTCTCCTCTCTGCATTTCACTGTCACTCCGCCACTTTATTACTTGGTTGAGTTGCTGGTTTGTCTGAAGCAAAAACCGTTGATTATAACCCAAGTTCAGCCGTTTTGACTTAGCTTTGAAAAAGTCAACATGACTGTGTTTCAGTGACTAAATGTTAAGGTTTAAAATGATTTTTTCCATACATTTTATTGCCTGAAGGAGTTGGAGTCAGAAGCTGAGTAAAGCTTTATAACTGAACGAAATTCTCAGAAATATTACTCAAAGAGGAACAGGAACATTGGTCAGAATACAACAGTATTCTCTCTCTCTCTCTCTCTCTCTCTCTCTCTCTCTCTCTCTCTCTCTCTCTGTCTCTCTCTCTGTCTCTCTCTCTGTCTCTCTCTCTGTCTCTCTCTTTCTCCCCGATGATTTCATTAAAAAATGATTGTTAAAATAAATTAGAATTATTATCACTTGCAACATTTACAGGTATTGAATACTGACTTTAAACTTGACAATGAATACCAAGCTTGCATAAAATTGCACACTTTGGCCTTAAAAAAGGTCCGAATTTTGGCATGAATAGCAAAGTGCTCGTTTTGGAGGTTGTTTTAAAAAAAATAAAAAGGCTGCTTTTTTTTTTACATACAGTAGTCTATGGCATAGAATCCGGTCCTTGGGAGCAATGAAAAGGCGAACGGATTTTGTCGACGCACAAAAGGGAGCATCCATAGTGACTAATGTTCAGGCCCGCAATCAGTGAAATGGTCTCTCCTCACTCCGAAATGCACCTTTGTGACCCCTAGGTTTGTTTACGACTTTTGGCGAGCAAAGAGTGGTCAACTTTGATGGCCAATCATAATGGCATGAGGCATACAAATTTCACATATCCAGTCGAGAGTCTCAAGATCCACGCCTATCCGCTCCTCCACTTTACCTGTCCAAAATGTATCGTTTTCCATCTCTGATTCCCCAGCCTGACGTAATGCACCATTGTATTAAATGGAGACCAATTCAATCGAATTAAAACCCCCAATTGAAATCCAGTCTGTATTGCAAATTCGGATGTGGAGGGAACTGCTGCAATGGCCAGATAAACAAAAGCACCAAAGAATTCACAGATCGATGAGACCTGATATTAAGCGGACTAGATCTAGTAGAATACCCACCAAGCTTGTGGTGTAAGATCAGACGAAGAACTCAAATGCCAGTGTAATGTTTAGGGAACACAAACACGTTGACTAGTTCTCGTCTCAGTGTGATTCCGCCCGGGGCAAACATTGTACGGTTTCATCAAAATTTTACAACGGCAACGAGTTTATAGTTTATGATCACATTCACGAGAGGAAATGATCTGTGGTGACACGGGCAGTACAATGATCGCAAATTTTCACTGCATGATCGGCAACGTCCGCCCGGGATTTCTTTTCTTTAATATCTGAAATGCGGGAACTTAGCCGAATGCAGCCCTTCAGAGCGGGCTCTTAAGGGGTGACTTTGTAAAGGTTGTGATGCAAGTTGTGAAACCCATCTATTTGAGAAACTTTGGTTCTTTTGGGTAGTATTCCTAGCTTTCCGCCTAATTGGCTCGGTTAGTTTCTATCGGAAGTAGACGTTTTTAAAAAAATCGAAGGTCAATCTTAAAAAAAAAAAAAAGACTCACAGAGTTTATTGAGACTCTAAATTCGTTGTTGCTCATACAGGGTTATAAAAAAGAACAACAACTACACAACTTGTTTGTTAATATTTTCCTCCACACTGGAGTTTTGCGTTCCAAATTTGTACATAACATTTGGAAGTCAAAAGGAATTTGTCTGATATTCATTTTAGAAAAATCCACAGAATCATTTTGTTTTAGACAGCGCGAAAAAATAAACATATTTTCTGCTATGTCCCCATTTTTGTAGCATGACGCACTAGTTCGCATTCGGCCTACAATTAAAAATCCCAACGATTGAGCCATATTATTATTGCTTACTACAGTAGTCTAACCGGCCAACAGAAGTTTGGAGATAGTTTTTCTCAAGTTTCCTTTGCATATTGTGATCATGGTTAAGATTAGTAAAGAGCAGAGAGCTTTTTGTATTGAACATTTCCTCACCACCAACCCATTTCGTAAGTTTCACACAAAGTACAGAGATATGTTAAAGTGCCCTTAAGGCCTTCTTTGATGTCAATGGTAGACAAAGTCCATCAGTTAGTACCTTAGAGAACCAGAACAAAAAAATCCCCGACAAAACGACCATTTATGGTCAAACACACCATTCGCACCCTTTTAAAAGTCACCAGGGTACAGAATTCAGTAGATAAGCCTCTTGAGACTCTGTACGTAGACGATGTCTGCAGCAATGACTTTCCTACATCTCAAATTGTCTGCAGATCTTCATCAACAACTGTACCATTTTCCCGTTCGCTTAGCTATCAGAGGATCGCAAGGTGTTCATGAATCCTCGATCATCTTGAAAAGCGTGAACATTTCCTCTTTGACATTTGGTTCCTTAGCAAAGCTCATATTCACCTTTCAGGTTATATCAACTCCTCAAATGCTGTCTATTTAGGCAACCTCACCCCCTCCTCCTATTGTCCCTAGAAACAGTTCCATACTGTCAGGTTTACAGTGTTTGTGGCTTTGGGTACTCATGGTTGAGCGGATCCTTGTGTTTGGCCACCATTGAATAATACAGTATTGCAGACGACGCATTAAAAGGTGTAGAGTCCAAAGGGGGACATATAGACCATTGGTTCTTGGAATTCCAGAATTTAAAAAACATTTTTAAAACTCTGTAGTAGAAAAGAACTACTTTTTAAAGGTTACAGGGATGGAACGGTTGGATTTGAAAATAAAAGGAAAGGAAAGATCAAACCAATCGCATCATGACTTTGTTTACAAGATCTTTTACATTTGTGCATTTTGTATTTATATGTGGTTTCCATAAAAGCCATTTCCATTTCCAAATATTCTTTGAGAATTTTATGTCAAACAAATTCCTTTTGTTTATTATCTGATTATCTTCAAAAAAAATTATAGTAGAGGGTTTTACAACACTTGCAACTGCATAAGGTCATATGAGCGCCAAGGGGTGGGTGTCAACAGAGAAGTCTTTACTGGGAATCAGACTTACTCTGCTCACCTCTCTAGCTTCAACAGCACAAAGTCTGCTTCGACTATCAAGGCACCCCGGAAATAGCAGGTCTCAAGAGCAGGCGCGGTTCGTCCATAGAGCACGGTCGTGCAGTGCCGCCCAAATTTTAAAAATGTTCTATAACGTAAAACACCCACAATAATAAAATAAAAGAAGTCAGAAACAAACATTAGCCTAATATTATATCAAAACAAAGTCTTCTCTGGCGCCGTAACTGCCATTTCTGTGTCTATAGCGCCGTAAAACATCTACTATGTAATGCCAAAGTCCACGCGCTTTTGCTAAACATAATAGGATATTCAACGGTGTAAGCTGACCTATAAATCGCTCTTGGGGATAACCCAAGCGATGCCGACACTCATAGCGAGTTTGGCGGTACATTAATATTAATAAGACGGCACATCTCAAATGTGCTCCCGCCGACCAGTGCCGAAACATAGCCCACAGTAGGCAGTCTAAAAATAAACGCGATAGACCGTACGCTATTCTTTGCCAATTATGTGAACCCCGGAACAATCCAGAGGAGTGCTCAAGTGCATTGTGATTGGTTCATTGTCTGGCTTGCCACTATTTTAAATGACTCTGTGACCGTGAACCTGAGGGAGTTGAACGTGACCGTCCTGTGAGCTGTGCCTTTGAATGGTTTTGTAGTGGAGTAGTGAAAGTTATTACTTGAGTGTTCAGTTCCAATACAGGATAAACGAAATTGATGTTTAGCTAACAAACAAATTTAGTACTAGAAATCAAAGCGACAAGTAAAAAGAATGAAAATAAAAGCACGAGGTCCTCCCTCACCAACCCAAAGATCCTATGTATTTTATACACGTCTCATTTACAATGCCCTTGACTATCTTCAGCATGCGATATCTTAATTGTGCACGTCCACTTTTTAGCCCCACGAGCCGCTACTGTTCAAGAGTGTGACAAACATACAAAAGAAGTAGAGGGAAATGACAATAGAAATGATTAGGAAAGAAAAAGCAGCAGTTCCCTGTTGTAGATCAGGCACAGTTATGAGCGTGACATGAATCAGCCCATTTACAATTCTACTGTGCTTGAACGAGGAATGTCCCCCCTTTGGGAATGGCCTAAAGACACTACAGTCAGTGGCGCTGCCTTTTGAATGAATTGTATCTATTCCAAATTACAACATTCTAGTACAAATTTTGTACGAGATATATAGGAAAAAAGTTTAAAAAAAAAAAAATCTACCTGTACGTTATACATGTATTTTTTGTTTAAAGTTTTAAGTTTAATTTTGTGGAACTTTCGGCTTGTACCATTTGAGGAGCGGCATAAAAACAAAAACAAAACAAAACAAAAAACAAAAACAAAAACAAAAAAAACAAAAAAAACGAAAAAAACCCCCCACCCAAAACAAAACAAACAACACAAAAACAAAAACAAAAAACTCAAGTTCAGCCACACCCTCATTGAACATACCAGGCAGTCGCATCAGCGTGCACTGACGTAAGCGCGTGTCTTAGGACTAGTTAAGTAGTACTCACCGATCGTAGCAGCTGTCGATTGCGGTATATAGGCGGAAGTTACTGTCAGGCAGAATGGAGTAAGGAGGGTAGCACACGGGTCGCAGCTTTGTTTCCTGGAAAGGCTGCCCTTCTCTGGAGGTCAATCGGCGGGGTAAGAAAGGAAAAAAAATGGTTAGGTGTGTTTCTTTCTGTTTAGAAGGGAGTTGGGGGGGGGGGGGGGGTGCAGCTCTTATACTATTTCGGCGGATTTTTATAGAAAAGGACGAGCCAAATTCCTATAAAATCTTAATTGGGGCAATAGAGGCACTCTGAATACTATCAAGAGGTGCAACACTTTTATGGAGAAAAATATCGAGTTTGTAAGTGCAATACATACTTAATTGCATCATATCTGCTTTCAATGGCGAAAGCTGACCTGTTTGACAGGGTAATTAAAGTACATGTATCACAAAGAACCAGACAGAGATGAAACCACGCACGAAAAGCTTTGTTACAATAGGGACATATGAATAATTTACAAAACTTCTTATTTTGAGGCGGCATTACGGAGTTGTGAACAAAAACAAATCCTGAATTCATTATTGTAGGCCTATGTTGTACTGACCAAAGTAATTATCCGCCCACGCTTGGCATTCTCCCAGTTATCCGACTCACCTTGTAAAAAGTGTGCTGACTCCAACGTATTTAACACTCAAATAAGAGGGGGGATTTCCGAATCTCCTCGCATCGACTGTCTCCTTGCAAAAGGACAACGCAGTAGCCTAATCCCTCATTACCACAAAAGCGAACTTAATTTCAGTTTTGTGTAAAGTTTAGTTTGAGCTCAACCTGTACATTAGACGTGTGAAGTTTGAATCTATTTGAGTATTGTCCGAATTATAAGGAAAAATATTTTTTCTGTTACTTTTTTAACAGCCAAGAGTCTTTTTGCGACTGTAATTCAGAGCTCTTTTTCCAAATGACCCATCCTGTTTCTACAACTACTATAATTTAATTGATAGGAAATACAATGGAGCTTAAACTTTAATCAACATAAGTGACTTTCTTATACGATAATAGCAATTATACTTCTGCGATCCCATCAAAGACAGCTAAATTCTAATAGCGGAGTGTTTTAAGGTCTGACAGATCGGACCAGCGACTGTGGTGTAACGGTTAGACACTCATGTATCACAAGCAGAAGACCTGCATTTGGTTCCCGTGTATGGGGGATTGCTTTCGAGTACGTTGATATTTCCGTTGGAACGTTGTATCGTCTCAATCTTGGTTTTCCTTAACAAGTAAAGTCGAAGTCCGTTCCTAAATCATCTACTAGTGTCGATGATGGCGTCAAACAATAGCGCCATAAAAAAGACCTACTTCTCCGCCTTCAGAGTATAGTCTGTATACAAAGGAAAGTCCTTATAGTACTCGGGGAAGAATCTCAGTCCGGCGGGGGCTACATGGGCCATAGAGGAAGACAGCTCAACAGATCCTGAAAAAGAAACCAAATCCAACCGAAACCATCAGACTAGTTTTATTTTTACTCCTCACAACTCAGCTTTTTCCAACTGGTGGATCACTTTCCTGTCAGAGAAATACGGAAACCAAACAAAATATAGTCAATTTGCACAATAGTGTTTTCATATATATTTTGGATAAAGCTTCTTTTCATACTGATGATTAAGTATTATCATGACCATAAAATAACGGAACATGGTTGATAATTTGAATGCTAGGTATCGGAAGAATCAAGACTTGCAGAGCTGATCCTGCCTCTTTAGTAAACTAAAAAAATGCCAGTGAGTAATACTGATAATAATAATATAGATCATTTCTATAGCGCCCTCTCCCATGTGATCACAGCTCTAGGCGCTTTACATAAATGCATGTAAGAACAATATTCACGCACGCACGCACACACACTAACACATTCACACATAAACACTCACACACACTTATGCACACATGTGCACACACATGCACGCCAAACACACACACACACACACACACACACACACACACACACACACACACACACACACACACACACACGCACTCCTACTTGCTTACCACACGCGCACGCTTGTACATCGTTACGAAATGAGCACAAACAAATACATGATAAAATATTAAATATAGTATAGATCTAGATCTAGAATTCTAGATCTTAGATCTAGATCTAGATCTAGGCCTAGATCTAGAATCTACACAATGTATTCGCAAAATACATAGATAGATCTAGATCTAAATAGATACATAGAATCAAGTCATTTAAATAACATTTGGGGGTATGGTGAGTTTCAACAAATGTGGTTTAACTGGTCGTTCGTTATAGCCAACTTACGGTCAACTTGTCGTTTTTATAAAACTATTTCATGATATCAGACTGCAAGTAAATTGCAAGGTCTTGCTTTCCCGGGCTTGCATAAGTATCGTCACTTCCGCTATCTCTCCGATGTTCAGTATTAGATCTATGTCACAAATTAAATTTCACTCTTTTCTGGAAAGGAACTAACATTATCCGTATAATTCTCCCTGTTTGCATGAATGCAATTCATAATATTTAAAAAAGATAAATAGATAAACAAATGAAAGAACCGAATATAATGACTATCGTAATATATCTGGTCGCCTCTTTCTATTTCATTTTCTTTTTTCTATTTTTGGGAACATTGCACCGTGCAGTGCAGAAATCAAGACAACCCATAATGAACGTGACCTCATCAGTACATTAGCAAAAGAGTAGATCTACTTTTGTCCCTTGCGGGAGTTCGGTCTAGTTCAGACAGCATCTAATCTACTGCAGTGCAGGTATATAATGTACTGTACTATGGATTTTAAGGCTGTGCTAGGTCCTTTGCAGTGCTTCCTTTGAATCATTTTGAGCTTTGAACGGACGAGTTGCCCCTTCACCCTTTCTTTTCCTTCTTCCCAATTTCCCGCATCCCGTAACTATTCCCGCCCGTCTATCCCGTAACTAGATCTAGAATCTAGATCTAGATCTAGATCTAGTCTAGATGTACATCTACAATCTAGAATCTAGAACTAGAAGCTAGAATTTAGGTCTAGATCTAGATCTAGATTAGATCTCTAGATCTTTATACATGCAATATAGATCTAGTCTAGTAGTAGTAGTAGTAGTATAAGGTTTTACGGCGCTCGCAACTGCTAAGATCTAGTCTATAACTTACATAATATTTTTGACAGCACCTTTGCTGTTGTCCATATTTGCTTCCTATGAATTGAATGTCTGGATCGCGGAAATTTGTTAGATATAGATCTAGATCTAGAATCTAGATCTAGATCTACATCTAGATATTGAAAAAGAAAAAAACTTTGCCAAAATTATAATTAATTGTGGTACACTATCAACAGGCACAAGTAAAGCACAATAAATATATTTTCAGGGAAGTCAAAACTGGAAACCAGTGCCTTGCAAATAAATTGCAATTTCCTCTAAATAAAAAGGCTATAAAAAGTTATCTTCGCTACTTATCAGTTTTAGGGGGATTTTGATATGTTGGTAGGATGTTTGGAAATGATGTTCCTGCATAACATATTTAGTATTGCAGAATTAGAAGCCACTAAAAACACACTGTTACTTTCTTATTCTTACTATGGAAAGCCCATAAAGCATAATGATCATATTATGTTAGATTGTCTTATTATATCGCGCATCATGCTGTCCTAATTTATAACCGCATCTCATCTCACGTCATCGTATCGTATCACTTCTCATCTCATCTCATTTATGTGACATTGTAGGTTCCCCCCTGTAGGCGTGACCAGGTTGGTGTGTGTCGGACATGGCTCACCGTCTCCCGGCAGCCGGCATTCTCACCGAACCAAGTGATTCCTTTCGAAACTACCAGGTTCAGATTGTTACAAAACACAAACACACACACACACACACACACACACACACACACACACACACACACACACACACAACCTTATGCTGTTGCAAACGCGTAAACCACTTAACATACGCAAACACACAAACATATACACACATATAAACACAAATAAATAACATAATAATGCGTACATTTTATGTACTCAGCAGTATTCTTTAGCTTCTCACGAAGTCACTTAACTCTAATACAAATATCGTCATTTTGTCTATCTACCTGAAAATATATAAACCAACATACAGATATAATAAATAATATAATATTATACAAATAACGATCATAATAAATCAACTGTAAAAGCAACGAAACACCATAAAATAATAAGCTAAAATAAAATAAAACAAGCAACCAACTCGAGAATTACTTCAACTGACCGGCTCACCAGGTGTGGCCTGCACCTGAGAAGAAATGCAAACGGAAGGAAGAACCAAACCCTCGGTGTACCTTGCGGCCCAAGTTTGTGTGTACCACACGGTGTGAGGAACGCACTTTTCGGTGAGCAGGATTGAGATGATCGCTGTCCTCCACCCACTCCTTCTCCTCCTCTTCTTCTGCCTGTTATTATAGTCATAAAGAATCATCATTGTAAACTGCAGAAAGACGAAAAAAAACAACAACAACCAACAACAAAAACGGCGGAGACTATTCATCATCATCATCATCATCATCATCATCATCATCATCATCATCATCATCATCATCATCATCATCATCATCATCATCATCATCAACATCATCAAACTTTAGACAAATATGGTACACCAGGAACATCCCGAGAGTAAAAATTGCGTAGTTTGAAGACATTTGTTAGATAATACCGCATTCAACCACCCTTCCTCCCCCGTCCAACCCGCATTTCTGTGTGGATTGTACTGAAAACCATTGATCAGAGGCACAAACAATGTAAAATTACAGTTTCCAAGGACAGTCAAGCTTTGGAAGTTACCAAAGTTTGGTGTTTTTTTCTTGCTAAACTTATCAGGCGACCTCAATCTTTCTGTCCAGACGTTGTCTCCCAACTCAGTCGGGATTTGTCCTGGCATTCAGCATCGAGGCCACCTACTTCCTTAATTACCAACATTGTCTTTATAAAGTATCAAACAACTTTAAAAATGAATTGGGAAAAAGCAACCCCCATCCCTTCAGACTCCCTAAAAAATAAACAAAAACAAACCCCAAAAAGAGACTTAAAAAGAAATTCACGAGCAAATGCATAAAACAAATGTTAATCCAACCCTTCATTTATTTCCAGGCCGCCGCCCCCTCTCACTCAACCAGGCTTGCTCTGCTTTGAAGAGAGTATGAAAAGGTGAGAATTTTATTCACCTTAGGCCTACATGTATTTATTTTCTTCAACTCACCTTCACCTATCCCGTTGTCTGGCTGATGGTGAGGGCACTTCCGCAACCAGCTTCGTCCACTGTTCGCGGTTCTCAGCTTTCCGTAGTATGATGGTCTTGTAAAGTTCAGTCCGCTCTTAAAGGGGGGGGGGGGGGGGGGGTACTCCCCCAAAGTCTCAATTCCGCTCAAAATTATGGAATTTGAGTTATAGGCATTTTTAGTTCCTCAGCTTCTCCTACAACTATTTCATCGCATAAGAACCCCCAAATCCTTATTTTTTCCCATACCGGGGATGTTTGTCACCACCATTTTCTCATAAAGTCAATATTTAATTTTTCTTTATCGGTCGTTTTCTAAAAAAACAAACAAAAAAACCCCCTCGATTTTTCTCTACACGTTTTTGAATAACTCAACCATTTTTTTCTCCAATCTTCATGAAATTTTCAAAGCATGACGAGAAGATGTAATACTAAAAATGTGTTTGTTGAATTTTTGATATACTGAATAGATTTTTGTTGGTGGTGTCTGGAGTATGGGTTTTCACGAATATTTGCAAACTTGAATACTACCTCAGGAAAAAATTCATAAAAATTTTTGTAATTCGTTTAGGAAAAGGTCAAGGAATACATATTTTTAGACCTATTGTTTGTTTACATGCACACAAAAAATAAATCAATTTCCATGAACGATAAGCGCGGTATTCATTACGTAAGACATGTCAACAACATCCAATATGGCCGCCTTATTCAGGGAAACAAAACTTTGTTTTCTCAAATTTGATTTCAGATTTTAAGACTCCTTACTATGCTTGTTGTTTGTGTGAAATGTGGTAAAATTTGGTCCTCTAATAAGCGAGATAGCTTTCAGGTGTAGCCCCCCCCCCCCTTAAATGTTTTCTTCCCATCGTTTTAAAATTCTGTCTGCCTCTTCGCCTCCCTCATTGTGCTGTTTTCTGTAGGACAGTCTTGGCTAGTCCAGATGCTTGTGTGACGTAACAGTACCATTTCAGCTTCAGTATATCCAATAATGTCAAAGGGGTTGCGTACGGCCCGATGGCATTTCCAATTCTGGTTCTCACGACATCAATGGTCATGTGATCTCTGTGCTAGATACCGAGAAGTTTACGGAAACATCTTATCTTCGAAGTCTGTATGTATTAAGTGTACTTATGTTTTGGTGAAAACCAGGATTGTGCGCAATTTTTGGAACACCCTGTACAACTAGCCATCGACCTGTTCAATAGGATTTTTTTCCATCCCCCTTGTTAAAACAGTTAGAGGTGTTTAGAGCTGATATTTATGTGAATTTATAAAGGTAAACACAGAGAAGAACAAAGGTAAATATGAAAAGTACAAAAATACCCCCCCCTCCAAAAAAAAAGTAATGTAACACACAAAAACAAAATGCAAAAAACGTATGATGACTGAACATTTCTCTTATTGTGGAAATTGAACTTGCGTGCAAGAACAGAATCATTACACATCAGACGTTCATATGAAAGGATAGCAGGTGTAGTACTTAAAGGGACCGCCTTTTTAAGAAATGTTTTCTCTATCTATGATCAGCCACTGTCATGGTGAGCGTAGTGGTGAACACCATGACCAGGTTCACTACACTCAACATGGCAACCACCACCGTCGCCGTCACCACTCGGAGCATCATGGCCGAGGATGTCATGCACACAGGTGTCACCACCCTGACCTCGTCTGCTTCCCAGTGCCCAGGTAGCAGGATCATCATCATCATCATCATCATCATCATCATCATCATCATCATCATCATCATCATCATCATCATCATCATCATCATCATCATCATCACCGCGAGTATGGGACATAGTAACTTGTTGATTTTTAATGGAGTAGGCACTTCACACGAATTTTCCTCATTTCACCCAGGTGGGATTGGGTACCCGGGCAAAGACAACGAACAGTCTTGTCCGTTTGTTAGTGTTTGAGCGCTTAATCGCTACTTGCACTGTTTACTTTCCTGGACGCTGAGAATGTTCTTGAGATTTCTGGAATCTGCTAGGGTAATAGTATATATTGTAAAGTGCATAGAGCTTGCTGTTGAGCGAGGGTATGCGTTCACAATTTAGATAATTTAGGAGCAGGATTCGACCCTGCCTGTAAGGGCTAGTCCGGTATGAGAGGGATGCCACGTTCCAGCAGAAAGACAGAGTTGTTCGCTTAAAATTTTCCTTGCACAGGAGTCGAATTCAAATCTTTTGCATTAACGGATAAGCTCCTAGCCGCTACACCACAGACGCCAGTAAAACTTGTAGTTGTCCCTTTAGGGTACATACATTGACCCAATAAATCGCCATACGAAAAACTGCTATCAGAATCCTCTCATAAGGAGGTGAAAGCTAGCCTAAACCTTTTGCGTGTGGGTTGAGGGGGGGGGGAGGGGCATTCTTTTTTCAACCCTCCTTACAATTTATTTAGCAGTATGTAACGTATTTTCAATCTCCTTGGAGATACGGGTGTCTATGTGTTAAGAAGTACCTTTGATGAGGAATGGAATTTTAAAGACAAAGAAAAGAGGGAATAACCCTAATAAAGAGCAATTACCTCTTTTCGATTTTTGGAGAGAGAAAAGGGACTATGGGGTTGGTCTAGGCATCCAAAAGTAAATCCATTGGTTCCGGTATTGTCGGGATGGGAGTACTGTTCGGCTTGGGGGAAGAGGAAGTCATCATGCAGTCTTGACAAAAATCTTAAGGTTCAACGAGCTTATGAAATGACGAACAAGACGATCATATTATTGTCATAAAGGATAACAGCTTCTGCAGAATAAACAAAAATGACGTTTTCGTTATCGGTTTTGCACGTTTTGTCCATGGAAAGAATAAGAATCGTCAAAGGACGAAACACGAGGGAAAAGAGAAGACTTTATCGATCCTGTGTGGAAATCCGAGATACAACGACAAGTGCACTGCATACGTTAGTCAATTTAAATGTTTCCTCAACATCACATCCCACACAATGTTGGAATACAGACAATGCAAACTTGCGGTTCGTGGTTGTAAACAGTGTCGGTTACCCTTAATCTCTTGTGTTATCGTCTCTTGCAACACGCTCCAGTGATCCCCCCCCCCCCCCAACCTAAAATCACCAAAAACAACAAAAACAACAAAACAATAAAAAACACACATGTATACAAACTCTCTCTCTCTCTCTCTCTCTCTCTCTCTCTCTCTCTCTCTCTCTCTCTCTCACACACACACACACACACACACACACACATACACACACATACACGCCAACACACACACATATATACACACACACACACACACACACACACACAAACACATACCTACACACACACACACACACACACATACACACATACGCGCACGAGCAAAACTCCCCTGTCAAATTACGTTAATCCCGAATCTGAGTTCATTTACCATTCGACATCTGAATTCCTTGTGACAGAAAAAAAGGAAGAAAAGGACAGCGATATGGGTTGTTGGGTATACACAATTTGGTGTATTTTATATATATATATATATTATACATGGGTGGTTGTCGGGTGCTGTGGTGTGTTTGTTCCGTTTTCCTATCAAACATCTATTGTCCTCATCTCTCATTTCTTTATATTATGTTACTCTCTAGTAACGTGACCTCTAATCTTAGGTACTTTTATAACCCGTTGGTAGCTTTTAAGCACAAGGGGGGCTATCCCGAAAAATGCTGTTCTGGGAATATCGAAGGTAAAGTTTTTACCCCAAGCTCAGTTTCTTTAAAAGACAATGAGAGTTTTCTCTATAACCAAACAAATATACACACCATTGAAATCAAGCTCCTCCTATAGGTAGGGGCAAAGCACACTTTTGGTGTAGGTCAAGATTTCTGGAAACCCCAGAAAACTGGGTTAACCCGCCTGTCCTAAAAAGCAAGCAATTGGTGTTGCAAGTGCAGTAAAACGTTTACTGTAACAATGAAACAATTATGCATGGGTGTATAATATACCTTTTGTCTATCTGTCTGTCTGTTTGTCTGTCTGTCTGTATTGTTGTTTGTTGTTGTTTTTTGTTTGGGGGAGGGGGGGTTGCAATATCCCATCCTTCTACTCCCATGTTGATTTGACATCCCTCTTCTTTTCAAACTGTGTTACCGTGGTATGTTGCATGATGCCAGTTGTCTTACGTGAAATTTGTGGTAGTTCCAAATCCCGGGGCATGGATGAGCGTCCAAGCTCCACCAAAATTTCCTCGTTGGGAAAATGGTACAACTTATAAGGAAGCTAAGTTTGTACCTTTTCCATCCCCCCAGAAACACACTTCGAAAAAGAACTAATAAAAATAAACGTAAGTAAATGTAAAAATAACAAACACACAATAAGAAATAAAATATACGTAAATAAACAAGTAAATGAACAAAACAAAAACAAAAACAAAACAAAACAACAAAACAAAACAAAACAAAAAGAAGAAATAAAGCTTGGTTTGTACTAGGGCACTCTCAAAGTTCCTACTCGCGCATTGTCTTATCTCTATAGGAAACACGACCCACCCACTAGCTGCGAGAGTGGTCTCGAGCAGTCTTGTTGAGAAGAGATGTACCGCCCCCAAGAAACATCGTGTCCCTGTAAGGGGAAGCCCCTCCCTCTCACCCGTTCTTGCGACCCTGCCCATCAGGGCCATAAGACCAGATGCCCCGCCTACAGCCCGAAGAGAGGGGAGAGGATAATGGTGGAACTTCTCGACTACTAAGGTTTATGTTTCTATTGTAATGATGTTATTATAATGAATGGTGTCAGCCGAAATTATGGTATTTTCTAAAATTTTTTCTGCTTGCCAAACTGAGTGTCTCCCCGTCTTTTTTTTCTCTCCGGTCTAATTCTTTGCCCTCTTGTTTGTTTGTCTCTACTTAGGATGTGTCAGAGGACAAAAGCAGAATACGGCACACTTTTAGGTGCGATATTCCCAGAAATCCACTGAAGCTTGAAACTGGTCAAAGCAAGAAGCTTGATGTTATACCGGGTGCCCATTGGCAAGATCGGAGAGGATTCGATCAGGTCGGGTCGATTAAAGGCGCCTTTTGTGTCCACTTTGAATAGATTTCTCCCTTGTTGCGTCAAAGAATAGAAAACTTTGACTGGCGCGCATTGTTATTGTTCATAAAACTTACCGTTCACAATACAGCCATTTCCCTTCCATAATGGCTTCACGTGCCGACTGCTGCTTATTCGGTTGCTGCGTTGAGAGGTTTTAAAACCATACAGATACAAGCTGGATACGTCGTTCGATGAACGGATTCAAAAGAATCGAGATCATTATGTCATTGTGGAAGCAGTGCGCACAGCTTGTGAACGAAAGCCTCTCTTGTTTACTGTGGCGTCTTAGAAGACGGACTTTTCCAAGATTAGAACTAATGAAAAACTGAAATTCCAACTACATTGACTTCAGACTCTTTAATATAACTGGGCACCCTTTAAATGATACGGAACCACCGTTATTAAAAAAAAATTCAGAACTTAAGGGGTTCCTAAGTTTTAGGCAATCAAAGTGACGAACATTCACAAATATGATGTAAATTTTGGAAATGTCGATAATTTTTTTTATCTATAAGTATCTGTTTCGCCAAATCTACACTATCCAGTACAGCATTTCTGATGCCAAAATATGACCCTGACCTTGTGACTCATTCGAAGTTTGATTACATCCGAGTTTCGACTTACGTGCTTGAAAAATAATATCGTTTGATTTTGAAGGTCACTGTCGAATTCGTTTCAATTCTGCCGAAATGGTACTTTTTTGCCCTCGACCTGACTGGCACCGTTAAATCAAACGAATCAAACTAACAGTGTGCGCCGGGTAGTCTTATAATGCTCACCGTCGGTTCATTAAAGACGAGGCGATGGTTTTGAAAACGTTGGCCACACACACTTGGAGAGAGAGAGAGAGAGAGAGAGAGAGAGAGAGGGGGAGAGAGGAGAGTCTGAAAATAAAAATATGGCCTTGAACGCGATGAGTCTGCTTTTTAAAATCTATTTATTTATCATCTTCCATAAATAACTCATTCGATGTTCTAAAAATTGAAACTTTTTCTACAGTTCAACTGCACTTGCTCATTTTTTCACTTCACCATGCATTTATTTGTTCGTTAAAAATTCAATAACGCTTTCTCCGCCCGCGGCCTTAAACATGTACAAAGGAGATATGGTACAAGATATACATTTGGTTTCCAATACATTCAGTATTAAAATAATCGATTTTATCTCAGTTCTTACTCAGCAAACACAGAACAGCCGCTAGAAGCGAAGAGGAATCTAAGGCTGCTTTTGTTCATAGAAATCTTAGTTTATAAATCAGGTTGCTTTCTTTTTGCAGTCAGTAATCAGGTTAGAGAGAACGGAAATTTCCTAAGCTTGTTCTGTCGAATGTAAAAAATCTTTTGCGTAGGGAATGTGAAATAGTTCTTGGTTTTTTTTTATAAACAGTCATAGATCGTGTACATTAGAAGGCCTGTCAACCAACCATATTCTTCAAATCAAAAAGATTGATTAATTATTTGTTGAAATAAGTAAACTATGAATACACACAAGCACCATTAGCTCGTTAAAGAAAGAACGCTTTTAACCGTTGAATATTTTCCGTGGTGTTTGCAAAGGTGCTTTATAAAGACAAGATGAAGAACCGTTCGACGAACAGTGATTTATAGTGAAAGGAAATCCCATGATAAAATGTTTGTACCTGATTCATTGCCATAGGACCTCTGTATGACCTACACTATTATGGTAAGACAGAGCTGCCACTCTGTGTTAAATCGAAATACTTTATTAGTTCCTGAAGGGGTGCGGGAAGTGCAGGTATACTAACTTTGCCGTTTTAACAGCACAATGTGTTTCTCTCGTCCCTCCATCTTATGGCATTGCAATGTTCACAGACAACACTGAATTCACCAAAGGCATGTGTCCGTAATCTCCGATCAACTTCAGTTTCACTAAAGGACTGTGTGTTGCACGCTAAGGTCAATGTTGGCGCATTTTTTCTTAGCCTAGCACGCTCAAGGTCTTCCTCCAGATTCTGACTATTAGAACGTTAATTCTGATAGTCGCCTTTCTCTGTTTCCTCACCTCTCACTTTCACCTTTGTTTCGTGAAACTTTACGTTTAGGGGGCATCTGACTACATTATTTAACTAACAATAATTCAACATTATTCCGATCAAACCTCGATCTATATTGACATCTTCCTTGCTGACGACTCCAAATCAGTCTCGAATTATGTGCTCAAAATACATTTAGGCTAGGATAGAGATCTAGATTTAGAGCCTTGCTCTATAAAAAGCTACGCAGAAAATACGCTCCAAATTTTGAAAACGTCAATACGACAATGTTAACGTTTTGTAAGTTTAAGCGAACTCAATATGCTAGGGACATCACTACACCAAAGATATCTAGAAAAAGTCAATACAATGAAGTTTGACCGGAAGTATCCAACGACACAGCTTAGCACACATATCCAAAAGAGTCAGATGTCGATATTCTAGACCTGGAAACAGTAGAAGCAGCTGTGTAAACACGATGTAGAACTCTGTGGCACACATGACAAGGACAAACTGCTCTTCTTTTTTTGCTAACTACTCCAAATCAGTCTTGAATTCTGTGCTCCAAATACACCAAGGATATAGATCTAGAGAGATCTAGATCTAGAGTCTTGCTCTATTAAAAAAAACTATGCACCAAATACGTGCCAAATTTTGAAAACGTCAATTTAACGAAGTAAACATTAAATCTGTGGGTTTATACGAACTGAACGTGTTGTGGACCTGACTACAACGAATGTATCTAGACAAAGTCAATATATAGAAGTTTGGCCTGAAGTATCCATCGACACTGTGAAGCACACATAAAAACAGTGTTGGATATTGAGATTCTAGATCTGGAAATAGTAGAAGCAGCTGTCTCCCACCCACGACAAAGCACATATTAAAAAATGGCTAATGGCAGAGTGAAAACATCTGAGAGCTTCAATTTACAGGAAAAACCATTTAACCTGAACATTCAAAAGGTAGTTTTCGAACTTTGAAAATATGCCCACATAACCTTTTGGGACAATTCTTAACTGAATCATATTTTTGCAGATTCTATAGGCCCCTGTGTAAAAAATGTATACTGACCTCACAAACGGGCTTAGCTCCATTATAATAAAACTAAACATAAAAGTACGAAAAAATAGAGCAAACATATACACGTATTACACAAATTTGAATGCGCACTTTGATGTAGATTCTGACACCGGCTATGCTGTTGAAGTTATAATTTGTAGCTCAAATGAAGGAGTGATCCATCTCGTCATACTAGATTCTAGTAGTAGTACTGTACACAATTGTTAACCACCACTAAACGGAAGCACGCAAATCACAACATTCCAAAAGACATCTGATAGCCTAATCAAGTTTTTAAAAATCAGGACTCTTCATGGCAAACAACCCGTACTTTGCTCCGTCCAAGGCAGAGGGCTTGCAAAGGTTCAAGAACTGGTATGATACTAAACCGCCTAAGTGTACTAAACCTAAATTCCAATTTCAGCAGTGGGTGAAAACACAAATGTGCTGTTGGCTAGCAACCTGAACAATACATGGAAGCTCAAGTTTATCAGATAGGGTCGCTAGTCATCACCGAAGTTGTCCTGCTTTTTGCTCTCCGGAGACAAAGAACCGGCTTCCGAATTGCCATAATTTTGTGTAGACGCACTTTTACATTTTGTAGGGGTTATTGGAGGATGCCACTGGCAGATCTTTCTTCTTTATTCCCACTCTGTAGTTGGCTTCTATGAGATTCATTGTGTCTTCGCACTTCTCTTTACTCGTCTAAACTTCAGACTGTATTAAAAAAAAAAAAACATAATACTCCTCTGCAATCCAGTCCTCGACCCCGCAACCCCCCCCCCACCAAAAAACCGCCAACAACAACAAAAACAACAACACACACAACAACAAACAAACAAAAATTTAAAAAACCCAATCTCACATGCACGTACGCACTGCTGGACAGACTTTTTCCTCTGTCGTATTATCTTGATTTCACCCTGCACTTAATGACAGTCTTCATGTCAATTTGCTTCTCTTTCTTAAAATAAAATTTTAAATGAAAATCATTCTGGTTGGGCAGCTTTGTTAGGTCAAATTTTAATTATTTAGAGCCAGACCCGAAGTCTTCAAAGTATCAATTGGAGACGTTGTCTTCAGACAACTCTTGGTGCGCTACACAGGACAACTCAACAGAGAATATTGGTCTACCAGAACACCTCGTTTAACACCCAATAATAAACAGCATTGTGCGCCACAACTTTGCTTGTGTGCGCCGATTGCGAGAATGACATTTTAAAAGACAGATCAGTCCCAAAGGACTAACACGCTAAAACCGTGAGTCCAAAAATAGAATGTGATTAAGCCGAAGACCGAATTAAACTTTTCCAGAATGGCAAAAACAAGTCTGAAAAATAATAAATATTCGACATGATCAGCAGAAGAAACATCGCCTCTGTTCTTACAGTTTTACATATTTTCTTAAACACTGCTTTTGGTTTAACAGTTTTAGATATATTATTATTCTTTCTGAGGCTGTGAGAAGGATGGCTTTCCAACATAGGTAGATCATTATGAAGGCATCTGAAGACACTGATGTGTTTGAGGATTTGTTTTATGTAAGACCAAACTCTGAAATCTCTTAGCAGAATATATTATTAAGGAAAGCTCAGTAGAATCTATGCAATATTTATACATGTCTATGTAAGGTACATCGCCAGCAAGTTGTTGTGGTTGATGTTGTTGTTGTTGTTGTTGTTGCTGTTATTGTTGTTGTTTTTGTTGTTGTTGTTGTCATTGTTGTTGTCGTCGTCGTCGTCGTCGTCGTTGTTGTTTTGTTATAATAACAACAATATTTATAACATGAGTGAAGGTGATGATGATGATGATGATGATGAAGATGATGATGATG
>NW_004798028.1:28401-31911 GCF_000002075.1 Aplysia californica | reverse complement strand
TGTGTGTGTGTGTGTGTGTGTGTGTGTGTGCGTGCGTGCGTGCATGCATGCTGGTGTGTGCTTGTTTGTTACTGTGTCCATATGTGAGAGTCGTTGTGCGCTTAAACATGCAATGTGGACTGTTTTTCTGGATAAAAGAGGAAAGGGCGGGGATTGTGATAGTGGCTGGTGTTTGGGGGGAGGGGGGGGGAGTCAAGTTATTATAACATTAGTAATAAGCTTTTTGGATTAGGGAATGAATGAACAATAGAAAAAGTATGCAGTCCAATGCCATGAAAGGAATGACAGGATGACATAAAAGTCAGATAAGTAAAGACCCTGAACTCATATTACAGCGTTCCGGCCATGGGTGCAGTGTGCACAAAGGAGCTGGATGTTATTTTTAAGTCATTGATTTGCATTTTACCTCTTATCGATTTGCGTCCAATCTGCGGAACTTCAAAAACCAGTTATAAGATATTTGTCTTGTTTTATTTCAAAATTCAAAACAGGATAGATCTTTCTATGCAATATGTAAATGTGAGAAAAGGGAAAGCTATGATCAAAATGACTTTGAAAACTGTCACACTGAGCTTAATCTGACTGTTAAAAGTTATCGGTAAATCAAAGGAATAGTGTCTCACGAAGAACGAGAAGTATTTTATATTATATGATACATGTGTGCCGCATTTCTTTTCATTTTTTGCTGTTGTTCACATGTCGATTTATCCTTCTTTGGTGGGTGGTTAGTGCTCCGATGTGGTTTGCTCCTTCTTTCCTGTGAAACATCTGGCCTCAATATCTATCCTCCATGTTTTTCGATTTTGTTACTACTCTCTTGGGACACCTCTAATTTTCGGCACTTATCTGACCTTTTGGGTTGCAAGTCCTTTAAACTCTTATTAACTTAAATTTCTCCCTCTTTTCCACTTGGACATGGTTGACTGCGGCTGCTCCAGGCGCATGGGTGGAGTCAATAAACCGTATCCATGGATACCCAGATCTGGACAGAAACAAGCACATCGTGAAGACACCATGATCCACGATTTTATCACCAACAGAATGAACTAGCAGTATTCCAGGACATCAAAAGGCATCTTAACTCATTCGGTGCTGAGAAAACATGTTACCCACTTCCCTGCTGTACTGCAACATTTCTGATTGAACCGGTTGGGTTAAGAGTGACTTGGAAAAATGATTATGATTAAAAACAACCTTTATCTATGATCATTGTTTTCATGCCACTTATTTAGAATTGTATGTAGAATATTGTGATTGTGTAAACTTTTATGTCAATGTATGTGTACATTATATATTGCAAAAGGGGAGCATGGCATGAAATACGAATATTACATAATACCAGAAATACTCCAAGAAAATACGAATCACAAAGTGTAAAGACAATACTGTGTGAATAATCTTAGCCTAGGTTGTATAAAAAATATGCTAATACCGTCAAAACAAAACGGACTGAGAAAGAGAGAGAGAGAGAGAGAGAGAGAGAGAGAGAGAGAGAGAGAGAGAGAGAGCGAGAGAGAGTTGTTTACTTGTTTACTTGTGTGAAAGACCGACATCACTGCACAAGGGGCAACCCCATAAGGGCGCCGTCCCTTGAAGAAGCACATCTCGAAATGTGTAGATGCTGACGGTTCCAAGTAATGGTTGATTCCATAGCCTTCTGCTCCTCCCATTAAGTCTTGAACTTCTGCTGGCGCCCCATTCAATTCCAAGCTCACGAAGTCGCTCAAGATGATGGTATTCCGACTCTTCTTGTTCTTTTTCACATTTGTTCCTGACTGAACGTGCAATTTTAGGTTTGTCAGGGCACAGCTTCCCTTCAGGTCTTGCTTTTCCAGCGAGCTCATCAGCCCGCTCATTTCCCTTGACTCCAGCATGGCCCGGGGTGAAGATTCACGTGATCTTTTTCAGTGTTGTCTTTTTCAGGAGCTCTGTCTATTCAGCTCTAAGGTTCCCACTTTCAACCTTTCCCAGAGTGCTCTGAGAGTCTGTGACAACGATCACATGTGCTTGACGAGTTGTTGTGACCCATTTGAGATCCTGAGTGATTGCCTCTATCTCCATTCTCATGCTAGATGGTATCATATCGTATGCTCTCTGCTGTTCCTGCACCAATCTGCCACTCACTCTTGCTGAGAAACCCCCATCCAGATTTTCCCGCTCGTTTAACAGATCCATCCGTGTACACAATCACATTTCTGTGCCGTGAGTTTTCTTCAATCAGTTGTCGTATCTCAGCATCTGTTGCCCCCTGCGGCCACTCTCTACATTCTCTGTTCAGCATAATCACTACCTTCCCAAAATCTCCCTGTTGTCTCTCATTCATCTTTATCCATTCTTCACGCCGCTTTATATCTTCTAGTGGGCAGACTTCCTTGATGATGTTTTCAGCCTCAGCCATCCAAGAAGCTCCTCGTTTTAGACGATTTCCCCTGATTGTTCCAATGACTTCGTGAAGTCAGTGTTGCTTATTAGCCGCCACCCTCATGTACGCCCTGACCTGAGCCACTTTGTGTCTGTTTTCCACTGACATGAGGCCCAGTACATGCCTCATGCAGATAACTGGCGTATCCCTGGAGCAGCCTAATATGATGCACATGGCTTCATTTTGAACTCGATCCAACTTGTCCACTTGGGTTTTTGTCAAGGTCAATACTCCGAGCCCATAATCGATTACTGCAAAGACCAGCTGCTGATACATAAGAAGCAGTAGCCTTTGTTCCATTCCTGAAGCCGCCATGACCTTCACTGCATTCAAGCCCTTCTTTGCCCTTTCAACAACACCTTCACAACTTTCCTATGTGGTCTTTGAAGGATGGACAGCGATCGAAAAACACTCCCAGATACCGCATCTTCTGACATCTTTGAATATTCAGTCCATTTACCGTCAGCTCTGGGACGTCTGACTTTACTATTCGATTGTTTAAAGAGCACCACAGTGCTGCGGCCTTCTGAGGATTGATCAGTGCGGTCGATTCAGCACACCACTCCATGATTTTCTCAACCTCTTGCTGTAATTCATGTGTCATTTTTTGCCGATCCTGTCCTTGCCTGTAGACCAAGATGTCATCTGCAAATGTTAGTATTCTCCCTGGCCCAACGCTGTTCTGCGTTGCAATACGAGCAGTGTAGACATTGAACAGTATGGGCGATAAGGATGAGCCCTGTGGGAGTCCTGGTCTTATCACCTGTGGGCTTGAAATCCATTGACCACTTCGCAAAGCCACTTTTCATTCTAGCATTGCCCCTGCAATCCACCCAACAATCCACGGATTCACGTCGCAATCTAGAAGGGCACACATTAGCCTCTCATAATTTACATGATTGTAAACATCTTCCAGATCTAATGCTGTTGCCACTGTCTCTTCTCCTCTCTGAAAGTCTTTATATACATCGTACGTGAAGGTCCCTGCGTTGTTCCAAGTTTCCTTTCAGGGTCTGTAACTCCCTAACTGCTAAGGTAGGCTCCCGTTGTTCTCTAGCTCATTCATAAGAGAGAGAGAGAGAGAGAGA
>NW_004798028.1:21895-25982 GCF_000002075.1 Aplysia californica | reverse complement strand
AGGGGGAGAGTCCAAACCTTACCCCTTTTTATTGCAATCACTCATTTTAGACGCTACTTGTTCGTTTTTTTTAACTTTACCGATTTTTTCTTATTTTTTTTGCTCCTCCTCTTCCTCTTCTATTTGTTCATAATCTTCTTCTTTTACTTCTTCTTCTTCCTTTTTTTCTTCTTCTTCTTCTTCTTCTTCTTCTTCTTCTTCTTCTTCTTCTTCTTCTTCTTCTTCTTTTTCCCATAACAAAAATTGGAAATTAAATAATCATTTGCATTATTAATTTTTTTATTATTTAGGTATTTATTTATTTTTTTATTTATTTATTCATTTATTATTAAATTGATGTTTTTTTTTCTAAATTATCATTAATACCGCCCTTAATCCAAAAACGTTTTATGGAAAAAAAAGGAGGGTAACAAAAAGGAGGGCCCAAGGGGGGGGGGGGGGGGGTGATGAGAGGGGGTGGGGGGAGGGGGGGTGGCAATTACAGCGAATTATAGGCGATTTCCAGGTTGAGAACCATAGATATGGGGTATATAGAAGCGGAACCAATAAATTGGCAAAAAGGCATTATTAATCCGAATACAGGAAAAAGAGGCTAAAACAGCACCTGGACATGGATGGCTGGTGCATCTATAAATAAATCATTGATGGTCTGGTCAATCAATGTTCCCAGATTCTAAACCCCACTTCCGACCTCAACTACAATAAATTCCACGAAAAGCTTTTAGAAATAAGCCAAAAACACATACCAAAAACAAAAACAAAACCCCGGAGGAACAAGGTCTGGTTCTCTTGGGAATGTGAGGATGCAGTAAAGAAAAAGAAGGCAGCGTATCGAAAGGCCGTCAACAACACCACCACAGAAAACAAGATTAATTATTTAAAGGCTTGAGCTGTGGCACGTAGATGCCTCAGGGAGAGCAAAAGACAATCCTTCAAAACATACATCTCCAAAATCAACAGCCAGACACCACTCAACCAAGTTTTCAAAATCGCAAAAAAATTCTTGGGTAGACGCACAGACACCATTCGGCACGTCCAGAGGCCGGATGGAACCACAGCTGAAACAAAAGTAGACATCGCAAACACAATAGCTACATCTCTCGCCAATAACTCATCCCAAGCAAACTACAACACCACCTTTCAAAATATCAAAACTAACAGAGAACAACAACACCTAAACTTCCACTCAAACAACTCTGAAACCTACAACGCAGACTTCACAATAGATGAACTAAAATCGTGCATCTCAGACCTGGGCAATACAGCCCCGGAATCGGATGACATCCACAACCTGATCATTAGACACCTACCCTCAGAAACACTACACTGCTACTAGACTCTCCAATTCGAAATAAAAATAGATTCCATCGTAAAAACCCTTTAAAACAGCATAGACAAGCTCGTTTTACGTTGACGACTTTTTGATATGCTGCCGTTCGAAAAATCCTCATCTGAGATCTATGGAAAGGCAGCTGCAAACGCAGCTGCACAGTCTCGAAAAGTGGGCAAACAATAACGGTTTCAAGTTCTACAACCGTCGAAGACGGTTGTAGTACACTTCTGCCGAACAGGCAGACGTGTGCTGCAGCCGGATTTGATACTATACGGGGAAAGGATTCCCGTCCAGGACCAAGCTCGTTTCCTCGGCGTTATATTCGACAAAAAGCTCACATTCATACCACACATCAAAGACCTTCGTGTGAGGTGCCAGAAAGCGCTAAACGCTTTGAAAATTCTATCGCATCCGGAGTGGGGCGGGGACTCAAAACACCTTCTCCACTTGTACATCTCCCTTGTCCGGTCCAGGCTTGACTACGGCTGTCAAGTCTACGGATCGGCAAAACCACACATCTTAAAAATGCTAGACCCAGTACAAAACCAAGGACTCCGCCTCGCTCTGGGGGCTTTCCGCACTTCTCCGGTGGAGAGCCTCCAGGCCGAGGCAAACATACCACCACTCTCAGTAAGACGCACACAACTCTCGCTACAATACGCAATGAATAAATAAACAGAGCTCAACACCGGAAAATCCAACGCACAACTGCATTTTTAAAACAAACCCAGAAACCATAAACAAATTCCAAAACAACGAAAAACTCACCAAACCCTTCGGCCTCAGAATCCTTGAGGACTTCAAAAACTTACACTTTTCCAAACAAGACATCCAACAATTTCTTTTCCCAGACCTTCCTCCGTGACACCTCACCAAGGCAAAAGTAGACTTCCTGCTGACCACACACAACAAAGAAAACACAAACACCAAAACTTTTAAAGCAGAATACAAAAAACTAATAGATAAATACTCCGGTGCGGAGCTCACCTTCACAGATGGCTCCAAAAAAGACAACGAAGTGGGCGCCGCAGCCCTATCCCCAGACAGTACACACCAGAGGAGACTCCATCCTGAAGCCTATATTTTCTCTGCGGAGGTCACTGCCATTGACATGGCACTGGACTCCGTAGAAAATTCTCCTAACAAATCTTTCCTTATCCTTTCTAACTCTCTGTCTTGCATCACCTCACTCACAAACTACACACTCCTACACCCACAAATAGTTAGGCCACAACAGAAAATTCATACACTATCTGCAACAGGAAAAAATATCATGTTCGCATGGATACCTAGCCATGTGGACATCCGAGGAAACGAGCAGGTAGACGACCTGGCCAAGAAAGCCTCATCCCGTCTGTTGGGATCAACGACAAACACTCTCCCAGTACTCCCACAGACTGACTTAGAAATAAAGTAAAAAAGTACACCTCCAGTCTGTGGAAGAGCCGCTGGGAAAAACAGAAAAATAATAAACTGTATACTATAAAACCCAAACTGGAACAGCGAAATCCCTCGGACCTCTCCAGAAGAGACGAAGTCATTTTTACTCGATTGCGCATCGGACACACGGCCCTGACCCACAAATACCTTCTTCAGGGAGATGAGAAGCCGTTCTGTGTCGGCACCTCTTAACCGAATGTCTGGACTTTGGAGAGATCCGAAGGAAATATTATATATGTAAGAAATTGCAAGACATTTTTTCCGTCGTTGGTTCCGACAGAATTTTGAATTTCATAAAGGCCATTTATGGCAAATTATAAAATGAATTCGTCGAATGTGCGTGTTAATTACCGGGTCTGTGGTTAATGTGGGACAAGAACCTTCACCCCATTGCTAGGGTTTGGCGAGCACAAGCCTTCTCTCTACACTTTTCACGAGTTCCTTTATTGCAACCGTTTAACTTTTTACGAGAAGAATTCCATAGAAAGGACATTTTACTGAGCCCTAAGACATTTGATTGGCTGTTGTTAGGCTACTATCGTTGTAAGCAGTGAGAACAATAATTGGATAAACGACTAAGTGTGTGTGTTCCCAACTAGAGACTAGAAATTAGGGGCAGGCGATTCTAAAGCACCGCGCATATTTTGTTAATATATAATTATTCATTTACGCAAGGAGAAAGTAAGAGAAAATAAATTGGCGAGGGGGGGGGGGGGAACCATTTAATCCTTCACTACTATACCCCGGCACTGCAACAGCAATAAAAAGAATGAGAACCAAAACATCGACTTCAAAAGCAAAACAAAATCAAATACACCTAAAAATCATAGAATAGAACATACACAAATATAACAATTACGATTTAAACTTTTTCTACAATAATGCCAACTATGGATGGTTTACCCCCCCCCCCCCCCCAATAATTTAGAGTGGAGATTACGGCTGTGCGTTACAACTACTATTGCAACTAGTTCTAATAGTACTATTACCAGTCAATTTGAGTAAATGTCCTATGGGAGTAGTCTCTGAGATAAATATTTCATCCTAGTAAGACGTAGTGTTATCAATATACGATAAGAGTCAATAAGAGCCATCATAATGCCTATTTTTGCGCATACACGAAGTCTTAAGCACGTAATTAGGAGAAGAGTGACTTCGTGTTTTTGTCAAGAAAGCCAGGCATAAACCTATGACATGAACATTTGGATTGGCTCTTTTTTACTTCCAACCTGGAATTTAGTGTTTGCTTTGGAATTGCAAGGATGGTGCAATGGTATAGAGATCCTAGTGGTATTCTACCGGTTTTTTCCAGAG
>NW_004798028.1:11839-19515 GCF_000002075.1 Aplysia californica | reverse complement strand
AATTACACTAAATGAGAAGTGTGAGTTTTCAACAAAGAAAGTGACATTTCTTGGACATATTGTCAGTGCAAACGGTGTCAGCATTGACCCAGAGAAAGTCGAGGCCATTACTAGGCTTGAGGCACCAGAAAATGTCCCAGAGCTAAGAAGATTTTTGCTGGCAGATGTGACAAAACCTCTAAGAGACCTGCTTAAGATAGACAGCGAATGGACATGGGGGACAGAACAAGTGACAGCTTTTGAAGAAGTAAAAGTTCTACTTAGTTCTACACCAGTACTACAACATTACAACCCAAACAAGCCAATAAGAGTGTCTGCAGACGCGTCTTCTTTTGGAATTGGAGGAGTTCTACTGCAGAAAGACCAGGAGGGCTGGAAGCCAGATTTCTACTCTTCTACATCTCTCACGGATACCGAGATTAGGTATGCACAGATTGAAAAGGAAGCTTTGGCTATGACATGGTGTTGTGAACAATTTTCAGAATTTTTAGTGGGTCTCCCTTAGTTTGTAATCGAGACAGACCACAAACCATTACTGTCGCTGATGAAAGTAAAAGACTTGGTTGTCCTTACTCCAAGAATACAGAGATTCAGGATGAGGATGTTTAGATTTACTTGCGACATTGAATATGTTGCTGGCAAGGACCTAATTACGGCAGACTCATTATCCAGGTCTCCTTTGAAAAACAATAAAGCAGAAGAGGAAACAGTTGAAGTCAGTACAATATTTCAGTCGATCCCCATATCAGATTAAAGATTAGAGGAAGTTCGACGTGCACTGCACAGCGACAAGGAATGCTGAGAGGAGATTCAATTCACTCAAGGCCATTGGCCTCAAAGGACGCCTGGAATATTAAAATTATACAATGCAGAGCGTCATTGTTTGGCGGTGGAGCAAGGGATTCTCTTGCACGGATGCAGGTTAGTCATTCCGTCTTCACTGAGGGAAGACATGCTCCAGAGAATCCACCAGGGGCATCAAGGTATAGTCAAGTGTAGGGCTTTAGCACGCACCTGTATTTGGTGGCCTGGGATGTCTAAAAATATTGAAACCCCAATGAACAACTGCCCTGAGTGTGAAAAACACAGAGTATTGCCTCCTCAACCGCTAGTACCAACTCCAACTCCAGATCACCCTTGGGAAAAAGTAGAAAATGACCTGTTTGAATGGCAGGGAGAACATTATCTGCTGGTGGTGGATTATTATTCCAGATGGATTGAGATTTCACATCTTACTTCCCTTACTCCCAAGACTGTTATCAACAGTTTCAATGCTATCTTTGCAAGAATGGGCATTCCCAGGACAGCACTTACTGACAATGGGACGCAATATACTTCAGCAGAGTTTTGTAACTTCGCTTCCTATTATGGATTCAGACATGTTACAAGTAGCCCTCATCATCAGTCGGCTCATGAAGAATCGGAGAGAACAGTTCAAACTATTAAAAACATGCTCAAGAAGGAATAGGACCCTTTTCTGACCCTTTTAAATTACAGAGCCACACCTTTGACCCAGGGACAGAGTCCAACTGAACTGCTGATGAACCGGACACTAAGAACTAGAGTACCATCCTTGCAGGAAAGACAGAACGATACGAAATTCCGGAGGAACCACCAACAGGTTAGAAAAGATCGGATAAACATCTGTCTATACCTCTTGCTATATCCATGGATAGTAATAATTTACCAACGTTAGGGCAACCTCAAACTGAGCCAGGGATAATTCAAATTGATCCTGCAAGTAGCCTTTCAAATGAGACGGAGACAAAGCCAGTTGCCACTAGAAGTGGAAGACTGGTGAAGCCGAGAGAGGTACTGGATTTATGGTACTCTCTCCTCCTAGTGTAAATATCAGATGATGTATATAGTGTTTTGTTCCTGAGAGGAAAACTAATTTGTTATAGTTGTCGCCCTTAGAGTTGTTTTTGTTATTTGGGGCTTTAGCCCTTTCAAGTTGTTATTTCCTCATATAAAGAGGGGGAGATGTGGTGTAAACGCACCTTAAAAATAGAAGAATATGTAGCGTGAACAGACTTTAATAATAATTATTGTGACGTAGGCCTAAGGGACATATCACGTGACTGTGATTTCGTGCAAGCGCAGGGGGAAATCTGAAGGTCACTCTCTCACTGAAGCCGAAAGGAGTAGCATTGACTAACGAAGAACTAGAAGACGACCAGCAGGTGGGGCCCCACCAACATCAACTATCATCTAGATATACTAATCAAAGACTCAAATAAGTCTTAACATAACAGTATGTTACTAGTAACACCTCGAATCTTCGGCACTTATATGATTTAATTGTGATGCAAGTGCCGTTAAACTTCTACCAAAACTTGGCTCTATTTAGATACCACTTTAACTTCGTTATGTGTTCCTTAGATTAGATCTACCAGAGTCTGAGGCGACAAGAAAAAAACCCACACCCAATAGCAGCAACAGAGAAGCGTTTAAGTTACCAATATATCATAATATGGATCTTCTTTTTCTACATGTATTGTGCATTGATCGGGAAGTCTTTGCTCTCGCCAAGATTTGGTAGGCCTACAAAACGGAAGTGAGTTCATGAACATTTTTTTAAAAAATTACTACGAGGAACGGCAACAATCAGAAAAATAAGCTTAGCACCATCAAGGTATCAGTAATACTGTTATTTTACACAGCTATAGATCTAGATATTGTTTCTTCCATTTCAAACAAGGGTTACGTTGAAACCAGAATGCTTATTTAATCCCTAAAATTTCCCTTTCCCAGGAACTTGACCAAAACCATTGTCGCATCAATCATCAAGTAAGGGTTTTTGATTGTATGCTAGAATCTAGATCTAGAATCTAGCTGTACGTTTATAAACCATCTATGAAGAGTTAAAGTGAAAACTGCTTTAAAAGTTCACAGGGATAATTAAAATATAATTTTCAAAAGCCTAGATCTAGATTTATCAGCACAATCGTGTGCTGGGCTTGCTACAACAATATTTATATAAAAAGTATTTTTGCCTCCATTTTAGGAAGGGGCTTTTCCTGTTATGATAATTGAAAGTTATATAAATTAATGAACCTTTCTTGTCCATACAAATTAACGTTTTACACCCCCCCCCAAAAAAAAGCAACAACAACAACAACAAAAAACACATTTCTCATCATTATTC
Organism: Aplysia californica; assembly: GCF_000002075.1. Classification (NCBI taxonomy): domain Eukaryota; kingdom Metazoa; phylum Mollusca; class Gastropoda; order Aplysiida; family Aplysiidae; genus Aplysia; species Aplysia californica. Next base: position 16,367 of record NW_004798028.1, on the reverse strand, counting down.
AATCTAGCAGAAGCCTTTTCCTTCCCAGGGTATTAAGCAACTTGGTCAGCATGCGTGAGCCCTGTTAAATTGTGAAACAGCTCACATAGACTTAGTATTTTGCCTCGTATTTCATTTCGCCGTATTATATTTGTTTGATTATGCGATACATAGTGGGCCTAAAATTAAAATAACTCAGTCTGGCTACTGTCATCTTCTGACTTGGAAAAGAAGCGATCCTGCCCCATGGGTCTACAAGATCAGACGATTCACTGTTCCTGTCGACCTGCTCACAACTGCTTTACGTGAGTGGAAAGGTTTAAATTGTCTTACCTGAACTGTCCAAGAAACGGACACACTACGTACTGCTAATGATAATTAATTTTTAGAGAGAGAGAGAGAGAGAGAGAGAGAGAGAGAGAGAGAGAGAGAGAGAGAGAGAGAGAGAGAGAGAGAGAGAGAGAGAAAGAAAGAGAAAGAGGGGGGATAGGTTACATTTTACGTATTCTCTATATTGAGTGTTTTATACTATGCTTTAGATGCAATAAATTCCCTGAGTAGAAGAGAACAAGTCACAATATTTCGCTTGCGAACACAACACATACCACTAAATTCCTACCTTAATAGGATCCGCAAGGATACCCCACCCGACTGCCCGTTGTGCGACTGCCAGGATGAAACAGTACCACACCACCTCTTTAACTGCCCAGCACTTTGTGACCTGCGTAGCACCTACCTACCTGCCTCCCCAGACATCGGAAACACTCTATACAGCGACAAAGCACAGCTGATTAAAACCTGTCAATTCTTTGCCATATCGACAGACCGAAGGGCTAGAACCCAAATGGCCGCTGGATCGGAAAAGAAAGAAAGAAGATACTATGCTTTATATGAAGCAAGAGGTCATTTTGAAGGTGGACATCTTGGTTCCCAAAATACATCACTGACCGAGACTATATAGTAGAACTCGTATAGCTCTTGGTGGACCAATAGTTTGATCCATGACTTTATATTGTCCCTACAATATTATAACAAACTGCTGGAAAATATTGCCTTATATTATATCTCTTGTTAGTAAGGGCCTCTTGACACGCATTCTTTTGTCGAAATTCCTGTTCTGTATCAGTCTCTTTAACACACCTCGCTGTCACAAACTTTTCAGTACTTCCGATGTTGGACAGAATATCAAATCCCCCCCCCCCCAAAACCCGAATTTCTTACACAAACATGACTGTGTTCACATAGCTTAGCTCGTTTTAACCCTTTTCTTTTAACAGTGTATGTTATTTCTTATAATGTTTAAGTACAATGCTCACCGAATTCCGAAGGCTAGAGGCCATAGAAACAAAGAGGGCAGCTCTTCTGACAGAGATGCATAGCAATACAATTATTTATTGAAATCAAAAATCCATTTACGCCACACGCCGTACTGCTCTTCTGCAGTTCAATTTTCCTCGGTATTCTTAACAAAGAGCAGATAATGAATGGTTATTCTGCTCTCTTCCCAGGCGTATCCACACCTCCCCCCCCCCAACCACCCCGTTTTCTAGGGTTGGTTTAAACTGGATCCCACACGCGGGATGTGTATCAAAATCCCATGACGTATATCATGACTTCTTCACTCTTGGATCGAAGACGTATTCCCGTCACCATGCTAGGCTTGTAGTGCAGACGTGGCATTACATTAAAAAAGGTTGATAGTCTATGCCAGTACTTTTCAACATCTTTTTTTTATTGCAATGACTCACTACTAGAGTTTTCATTCCGCTCACCTACATATATTTCCAAGTGGAGTATTAAAGAGCACCGGTACCTACCCGGGTGATCTACCCGGGTGATTTGCCAAACGGCCCACAAATGGGGGATATCGCTTAGCCTGGTTAGGGAAATTTTCCACTGCACTGGTATGACGTCACAAGACGTTGAAGAGACAAGAACAGGCGAAAATTGCCTCATTTGCATACTGGAAACCGTGCGACGAGTGGAAATGTTTTATTTTAGTGTGTAGGGTGCCTTAGTGAGACAATGAAAGGCTGCAGTTTTTTTCTCAACTAGGCAGTGTCCTGTGTTCATTACGCGGTCGACCAGCGTGCGAAAGTTTGATGTTTGGCTTGTATGATTCCATTATTATTTCGCCCAAAGGGGACGTTCAAATAATTTTTACGCTTGGAAAGGGGGGGGGTGTCTTCAGCTCCTGTAAGAAAAGTTTAAGAAAGGGGGGGTGGTGGTGGTGGTGGGTCTTGAACCAATGTTATATTACACTTTTTTTCGGTCCCGAGGTGTTGCCAATATCAGAATTCCACGTTCACTTTGTTATTTGTAATTAAGGGGGCTTTTGACATTGACGTGAGTCTCAAGTTTTTCCTTATTAGTAAGAAAGAGTATATTATTATGCTATATTTTTCTGGAATGATTTACTTTTTTTTTTTTTGTGAACATAGAACTGCATATTATTACGTGCATGTATGTGTGTATTCATGTTTTCCCTGAATATTCTGTAAAACCCATAGAACAATGACTGTAACACGGATATGCGCAATATACATGTCATAAATTATTATTAATGTTATAAGCGAACAATGTAATATTACGGGGTTTTTTTTAATTTAATTTTTTTTTGGGGGGGGGGGGGAGGGGGAGCCAAAAGTCCCCCCAAAAGGTGTAAGATTATATTTGAACAGCCCTAAACTGAAATGATTTAATACTTTAAGTAGATCCATTGTCCCAGACTCGCTGTTGTGGACGTGTGTCAGTATGTGTGTGTTTGTGGGTGTGTGTGTGCGTGTGTGTATGTGTGTGTGTGTGTATGTGTGTGTGTGTGAGTGTGTGCGTATGTGAGAGGGAGAGAGAGAGAGAGAGAGAGAGAGAGAGAGAGAGAGAGAGAGAGAGAGAGAGAGAGAGAGAGAGAGAGACTTGTTTACTTGTTTATTTGTGTGAAGGACCGACATCACTGCACAAGGGGCATTCCCATAAGCGCTCCGTCCCCTGAAAAAGCACATCTCGAAGTGTGTAGATGCTGACGGTTCCAAGCAATGGTTGATTCCATAGCCTTCTGCTCCTCCACTAAGTCTTGAACTTCTGCAGGCGTCCGATCCAATTTCAAGCACACGAAGTCGCTCAAGATGATGGTATTCCGAGTCTTCTTGTTCTTTTTCTCATTTTCCCCTGACTGTACGTACAATTTCAGGTTTGTCAGGGCACAGCTTCCCTTCTGGTTTTGCTTTCCCAGCGAACTCATCAGCCCGGTCATAGCCTTTGACTCCAGCATGGCCCGGGGTAAAGATCCACGTGATCTTTTTCAGAGTTGTCTTCTTCAGGAGCTCTGTCCATTCAGCTCTAAGGTTTCCACTTTCAATCTTCCTCAGAGTGCTCCGAGAGTCTGTGACAAAGATCACATGTGCTTGTCGAGTTGTTGTGACCCATTTGAGAGACTGAGTGATTGCCTCTATCTCCATTCTCAGGCTAGATGTATGCTCTCTGCTGTTCCTGCACCAATCCGCCAGTAACTCTTGCTGAGAAGCCCCATCCAGATTTTAACCCTCGTTTAAAAGATCCATCCGTGTATACAACCACATCTCCGTGCCGTGAGTTTTCTTCAATCAGTTATGGTATGTCAGCATCTGTCGCCCCCTGCAGCCACTCTCTACATTCTCTGTTCGAGCGTAATCACTGCCTTCACAAAATCTCCCTGTTATCTCTCATTCATCTTTATCCATTCTTCACCCGGCTTTATATCTTCCAGTGGGCAGACCTCCTTTATGGTGTTTTCAGCCTCAGCCATCCAAGAAGCTCGTCGTTTTAGGCGATTTCCCTTGGTTGCTCCAGTGGCTTCGTGAAGTGGGTGTTGCTTATGAGCCGCCACCTTCATGTACGCCCTCACCTGAGCCACTTTGTGTCTGTTTTCCACCGACATGAGGCCCAATACATGCCTCATACAGATAATTGGCGTATCCCTGGTGCTGCCTAGTATGATGCGCATGGCTTCATTTTGAACTCGGTCCAACTTGTCCAGTTGGGTTTTTGTCAAGGTCAATACTCCGAGCCCATAATCGATTACTGCAAAGACCAGCTGCTGATACATAAGAAGCAGTAGCCTTTGTTCCATTCCCGAAGCTGCCATGACCTTCACTGCACTCGAGCCCTTCTTTGCCCTTTCCACAACACCATCTATGTGATATTTGAAGGATCGACAGCGATGGAAAACCACACCCAGACACCGCATCTTCTGACATCTTTGAATACACAGTCCATTTACCGTCAGCTCTGGGACATTTGTCTTTACTATTCGATTGTTTAATGTGCTGCGGCCTTCTGAGGTTTGATCAGTGCGGTCGATTCAGCACACCACTCCATAATTTTCTCAACCTCTTGCTGTAATTCATGTGTCATTTTCTGCCGATCCCGTCCTTGCCTGTAGGTCAAGATGTCATCTGCAAATGTTAGTGCTCTCCCTGACCCAACGCTGTTCGGCGTTGCAATACGAGCAGTGTAGACATTGAACAGTATGGGCGATCAGAGAGAGAGAAAGAGAGAGAGAGAGAGAGAGAGA
>NW_004798028.1:8586-10034 GCF_000002075.1 Aplysia californica | reverse complement strand
TCTTAACCACCCCCCCCTACAACACATGCACAACAAACAACACAACACAACGCAATATAATAATACAATATCTTTTAAAAATCTACACACACTCATGGGTCAATACATCCTTTTGTTTGAACATTTTTTTCTGTTGTGATAAACACTGACACTCGTAATAAAAACATGTCACTCCAGTAATCAACATTTTTATGCGTACTAGCCACTTAATAGAATATTATTTTGGCTTGACACGGATACCATTTTCTCACAAAATCTTCGTCGTTATTATTAAATATTAAAGTGCTTCCGGAAACAGTGTCGCACATAACTAGAACACGCGACCACAGTGTTGGTGTTTTTCTGGCAAAGTGGGCTAATGGCACTCGAGAGACACTTCGAAATACCAGACTTAAGTGCGTCTAAACGTTTTATTTTTCTGAACATAAATAATCTAGAATAATTATATAATTAGGTTGAAAGGTGACAGACATGGCGCCACTTGGCCACGTTACAGTACAGGCAGCTGAGAGGAATCAATTCCCTGTGGGATTCAAACAATAACCAGGTCACGTCGAAATCAGTACTGACACTTTGTCTGTCTATAGAACAAAACTATATTAATAATTACTTGTTGTTTAGATTTCCTTTTCTTCTATTTTCACCAGTAGTTCATTTCCCCAATGTACAGAAAAGTGGGCAGACATGGAATAACTTCAAGAGGCTAGCCTAGGATAGGAAAAGGTGGAACGTGTTTGTTCGTGGCATGGTAGAAAGGCAACGATGATGATGATGATGATGATGACAGCCTCCCAATCTTGGCATCCTCCTTATTCGCACTAGAATAATAACATCCACATCCTCAACTCCGATAAACCCATATTCCCCGCCTCAAAATTTTCCTTGTCAAAAACCTAGATGCAAAACATGTGCTTACATCGAAGTGACCAACTTTGTAGAAGGCCCCCACTTTAAAAGAAAACTTTCCCACAGCAGCCCTTGTGAAACCAAACATGTATGTAATCTATCTCTTATCTTGTAAAGTCTGTCCAGCTCAATGTAAGTCCAACTACCACCGCACTAAGAGCTAGGTTTAATAACCATAGGTATTCAGTCCAGAAAAACTCCTGCTCACAAGTTGGCCAACATTTCAACAGTCCTGGTCACAATGTAGCCTCCGATTTGCAGATTCAGGGTATTGAAATAGTCCAATATCCAACTAAAGAAAAATTTAACCAAGATAATCAATGTGGATTTGGAACTTGGGGTCTCAAGAAATTCTCACTGTCCTTAACATCGACGAGCCCCATTTTAAGTTAATTAAGTTAAATTTACAAAGTAAGGTACTAATCACCCCTTGTGTTCCTGTAACCCACTCCCTTTGGTCCTGCCTTTCAGTTTTATTCCTTACCTCTACGCACCTGTTTCCCCTACAACTCCCTCTCTCTCTCCCTCTCTCTCTCTCTCTC
>NW_004798028.1:5000-7580 GCF_000002075.1 Aplysia californica | reverse complement strand
GAAAGCAGACGACAGAATATGTGAGGCAGCGCGGTGGAATCAGGCTCTCATCAATTTTTGGACATGTACAGTTGTTGGTATCATCTTAATGCTTGTTCATTTGTCTTTATTTGGGTGAAAAAATATCCATGTATTTTGAATACAAGAAGAGATATTTGTGAAAGAAGGAGGTGGGGGTCACTTGTTTTTCAGAGGTAAAATTAGTGAGAAAATGGCCGCCAAAGATTAGTTATTTCCTCAGTTTAAGAGTCTGTGGTAACTGAAAATGTACATTTTTTGTGCCTTTAATCAACGTTTTTAAAAAAAATCCACACAGAAATGAGTTCTTTAATGGGCATGAAAGGTGTTGAGCCAAAAAACAAAAATGTGATAAAAATTCACAAACCTGCGGAAAAATGCTAGTTTCTTCACTTTGATTATTTTGACGAGAGAGTGATTCCACCACGCTGCTTCACATATTATAGAGAGCAGGAATGGAGGTGAAAGGAGACACATTTAGTTAGGAGAAGAAAATGTTTCGGTCGCTACCTGGATTCGAACCCGGGACCTTTGAATGGGAGGCAAACACCTTAACCTCTAGGCCACTAGAGCCCCGAATGGTATTCGTGCTCCTCTTCAGCAACAGTCACCCATTCTTCCCACGTTACTTTCGATCATATTGGGTATGGGTATTTAATCGATGGTCACAGCTCATATTTTAACTGTAAGGCTTTTAAAAAGTTGTAAAAGCAATTGTGAGGGGATCTTGGGGTTGAATTTAGAAGCTAACTGGATCTGTGATTTTGTGGGGGCAAAAATAGAAACAAAAGATGAAAATGACTAATTTCTCAATTACCAACGGTTTCACCAGAGACATGAAAACTTCCGTAATCTAAGGACAACAACATGGAAAAATCCCAATATCAAACAATCATGGGCACAAGGAATACGTTATTTGTTTTTAAAAAAATTCAAATGTTAATTTGTTCTTTCAAGTCCAAGATATAGATCTACATTATGTGCCTGGCAAAGTGTGCAAATAAATTATGATACAAGCACGGTTTTACATTGATGATGAAAGGAAGGTATCAAGCGCCCCGGATGTTGATACTTTATGGATGAAGAGGCATGTTCCATCAAGCCCCTCCAGTTACAGTTAAGCATATTACGGTTACTATTTGAAAGAAACTGATGTGATAAATAAAGTTGCGTAAAATGAAAGAGAGGACAGAAACAGGGGTGGGGGTGGGAAAGAGAGCGACAGAGAGAGAAAGAGAGAGAGAGAGAGAGAGACAGAGTGAGTGTGTGTGTGTGTGTGTGTGTGTGTGTGTGTGTGTGTGTGTGTGTGTGAGAGAGAGAGAGAGAGAGAGAGAGAGAGAGAGAGAGAGAGAGAGAGAGAGATTTCCTGGGCTTCTTTTTATGCCTCTTCTCAAGAATGGAAACTGAATTTGAATCACGTCAATGGTTGCAACATCACCACTAGACAGGACGCTTACTTTTCGAAAGCAACCTGTTCAAAACGATTCTCTAATTAACAAAGAAATAACATTATAATGTGTACTATTAGACGCATAGTTGGAGAATGACTCGGACAAACTGCAGTCACATTAATTGTTATGCCTCTATTTTCATCCCCAGTTTGCTATGATATAACGAAATTATCATCTCAAGGTAAAAAAAAAAGTGGGCGGCGAAAAGTACCACTTCTGAATTATCCCTGTATTGTTTCTGTCTACCAGTCTTGAGTTCACTGTCACAGAATCGACGTGCTTTTTTGCACTCAATAAACAGTATCCAATCGCACCTTCGAAGAAGAGCTCACGCTGAAATCAGCAAAGCAAACAAAAAGAACATACATTAAACCACACCGACAGTTCTACTAAACAATACTTGTTATTTCTTCCACAGATTACAAGTGTCAAAGCGAAAACTCTGATCAAAAGTGACGTGTTCCCTTGTTGGTGTCTCTTTCTATATCGTGTCGTGGAGAGCCAGTGGGAGTATAAAATATTCATCTGATACAACGTGAGCGGAAGACACATCGCCACTGAGTTGTAGCAGTGTCTGCTCAGCGATAGCTCCTCTGGTCAATTTATGGAGTGCTCGAGAAACATTTAAACAGCAGATCTAATAGGTTTTTTGTTTGTGTTTTAGCAAGAGTTTTACGGTACTTGCAACACAATTAGGTCACACGAGTGGGTGTCTTTGCTACTAGACTGTCAGACTTGTAGTAACTCGTTTCAGTGGAAAAAAGCGTAACACGGTGTTTCTCTTTCATTTGTTCCTGACAGACAAGTTGTAATCTTTGCAAAAGAGAGAGCATAACCAACCATCAACACGATATCTATGAAAAAACCCTCACCAGAAACAATAGCCACTAAGACCACTAAGAAAATATAACATGGCAAACAATGCTGTTGGTGTTAAGCAATTATATTTCCGAGAAGCAATCAGATGAAAGCAAGTTCTTCGAATGTGTCAGCGCTGATGGGAATTAGTGAAAACATCGAAAACAGCCATAGTACATGTATTATTATCGATTCCGCTCAATTCTAACTCCATTAAAGGCACGCTCACCTGACCTCATGCAGCTGCGAGGGT
>NW_004798028.1:0-2500 GCF_000002075.1 Aplysia californica | reverse complement strand
GGATGACACAAATAGAGGATATATATATAATATCCCACAACCATTCAAACTTGAATTTTGTACAAATAACTGAAACAAGTAACAATACATAATACATTCCAATTTCTCATTTTTATAAACATTTCCACCATTTCGGGATAAATCCACACCCCATCATGACGGACATACAAAAATCAGAATGAAACAAACAGGAAGAAGAAGTTACATCTGAAAGGAGCACAACAACAAACTTTGTAGATTGTTATGAACGAGATCTGTAAGCCTAGGCCTATGTGGGGATAAGTCTTGAAGAAAATACATTACAAATCCATTTAAAACTATTTTCTATTCACATCTGATGTCGGTCGAGGGACATAGTCAGGGTCATTGTCACTGTCGATGTAGTCACTGTCGGTGTAGTCACTGTCGGTGTCACTGTTTGCTCTGTGTTGTAGAGGTGGCTGTTCATTTTCAAGAGTATTGTCACCGTCACTGCCATCTCTTGGAGGAGGAGGAACAGCTGCAGCAGTCTTCTTTCCTGTGCATTTCCCCTTGCCCTCCCCCTTTCATTTGCTCTACCTCTTTGCTTTCTGTGCGGCTCTCTCCTCTTCATCCGCCAGCAGTCTAGCGATACATTCCTCCGATGTGAGGCTTTCACCAAACTGCCTTTTGACTGCTCTCTGTCTGTTGACCCTATTATTGTCTGTTACTGGTTTCTTGATCATCAGAGTCAGTTTGGCAAAAAAAAAAAAAATCTTGATGGAGTTCTGGTGTGCAGACCGTGGTGAAAGTGTAAACCTGATGGAGCATTAGGTAGGGAGACGGCAGCAGAACTCGATGGAGCATTGGGTGAGGTCTGCTGATTATTCAGGGCAGTAGTCGGGTTGGGAGATGTTGAGGCAACAGCAGAGGATGTTCGATTTTTCCATTTCTGTATGGTTATACGCACTGTCTTCCTATTATAATTCCTCCCCATGATTAGTCGGTCTCTCTTGAAAATGGAAAAGAACATGAAGAGAAATTACTTCTAGATCTTGTTTAGCTTTAGTAGAGAGTTTTTGGCGCTCGAAACTGCATAAGGTCATTTGAGCGCCTCTTCTAGATCTAGATCCAGCTCTAAAGCATAGTCTACATAAGTAACATCATGTAGGCCCACAGTCAGGCTTATTGTTCAAACAGTTTTAATAGGCTATACACTTCCAAGACTCTTGGATGATGTGCTTTTCTAAGAAAAACAATAGTAAAGTATGTTGGGGCATTTCCTCACCCGCTTTTTATGGAATTGCAAAAAACAAAAAACAAGAACAAAAATAAAAAAAGTTAAAAAACACACATAACCCCCCAAAAAACCCAAAACAAAACAAAACAACAACAACAAAACCAACAACAAAATAACCCACCACCACCACCAACAACAACATGGATATGGACAAAACTATTTACAAGACATGGTTGCTAGGGCCGCCCATACCAAAATAAAAAATCCCATTGACATGGGATTTCGATCAACAGCTTCCTCCCCAGAAAGACGTGGGACATTCCAAAACCAAAAGGTGTGGAATTTCCCTGACCTTTTTGAAACTACAAGGCACCGCATCTTACGTTTGGGGTTCAATGTTACACTCATCTAATGAATGGTTAAGCATTTCTAGCTTGGGCTTCAAAATCAAAGAATATTCAGCAGCATTTTGCAATCTTTGAAAACCATGAGTGTTGCACTTACCTTCGACAGACTAGTAAAAACTTTCTTTCAGTGTCAGAATGCAACAGTAGTACAGATGGCTGCCTCTTGTTTTCAAACAGGGAGTAAAAGTCAAAGGCAGTTGAAAAATTGGAAGAGTTCTCAATTCGCTTTTCTTGCTTTCTTCCTGCGAAGAGCTAGATCTTAGGAGTGTGAGTGTGGAACTACCCCGGAGGTGGAACTCCCCCATTTTACCACAATTCTCATTATTTACATGTCTTTTACAGTCCTGCACAGCCACAGAAAATTTCAAAGAGGGATTATAAAGTATTATCTTATCATAATATTACATTTGCAGGTACCATCGACCTCCTATGTATAACCCCCACTTATGTCCGTGCCCGCCTGATTCTCTGTGCCAGGCAAGGTGTCAACCCTATTTTTGCAGTAAGTCATTGAGCTGTTAACGTGCTCGCCATACCCACACCCACTCTCACCTTCCATCTTCCTTCTCCCCCCCCCTCTCTCTCTCTCTCTCTCTCTCTCTCTCTCTCTCTCTCTCTCTCTCTCTCTCACTTTCTTTCTTTCTTCCTCACAGTCTTTCCTTTTGTTTACATGTTTTTCTCCTCCCCCTTCTTTATCTCGCCTTCACTCATTCTTTTCTCTTCTACCTTTTTTTTCTCACTTGCTGTCCCAAGGCGTTCTCTTGTACGTCTGCATGCTGATGAATGGGATCTGGAAGAAAAAATAAGAAAAAACGTGGTTTATAGATAGAAAGACAGACAGATAGATAGATAGATAGATAGATAGATAGATAGATAGATAGATAGATAGATAGAG
>NW_004798027.1:375863-377356 GCF_000002075.1 Aplysia californica | reverse complement strand
CACCCCTTGGCGCTCATATGACCTTATACAGTTGCGAGCGCCGTACAACCTTTACTAAAACAGACAAACAAGGTGTTGATTTTTTAAAATTATTGTTCTTTCTTTTTCTGCCCTGGGTGATGCGTTTTGTGTTGATGGACTTCTTTTTTCTACTACTCTGAGTGAATTTTTTGTTTAAAATTGCAGTGGGTGGTTGGCGGTTGCTCGGGTGTAGTTTGCTTTGCTCCTTCTTTCCTCTCTAACATCTATCGTCTTTATCTCGTGGGTTGTTGGTGGATGCTTTGGTTTGCTTTGCTCCTTCTTTCCTCTCTAACATCTATCGTCTTTATCTGAAAGACAACAAGGGATAAGGAGAGGAAGAGTGAAAGACAGCGAGAGTTAAGGAGAGGAAGAGTGAAAGACAACAAGGGATAAGGAGAGGAAGAGTGAAAGACAGCGAGAGTTAAGGAGAGGAAGAGTGAAGGGGAGGTATACATATAACATTTCTCTTTTGGGTTTACAGTAATACTAACAGTTAATTTTAAAATCCAAAATGCTGCAAATTTTTGCTGTTGTTGTTTTTAAGCTACTACTACTACTACTACTAAACACAAAAGCGCCAATTGATAGAAAAGAAAAAGAGGAAAGGAGCCTCGGGGAATCAGAGAGAGGGAGAGTCTGGAAATGGAGAAAGTGTCGTGAACAGTAACTTTGTCGTTGGAGGTACTTGTCTCGTCGACTGAAGGCTTTCATGACCCACTGGTGTACGAGGGAGTAGACGGGGAAATGTCGGTCGTTATCCCTTGAGGTGATTCCGGGGATTGCTTCATGTAAATCTGCTTTTTTGGGGCGGGAATCGTTTATAGCTGTACAATACGCGTTTTTAGCGTTGTTGTGTAGTGGGGTGTGGCAGTTGGCATTTGTAGGGGAACTGGAGTAAGACATTGCGTAAAAGATTCCCCATGTCCCTGGATTTGTTGACTTGTGTGCCTAGCTTTTTTTAGACGTGGATAGGTTGGTTTAATTTTGAAGACAACCAACAAACGAACCAAGCAACCAACCATCAAACAAAGCAATAAACAAACAAACCAACAAACAAACAAACCAACAAACAAACCAACCAACCAACAAACAGACCAACAAACACCAAACAAACAAACCAACAACAAATGTCTGGCACTAAAATGGGTGGGTCGAGGGGAGGAGGGAGGAGTGGGAGGGGTTGGGACGAAAGGAGGAAGGGGAAGAAGGAGGGAGTCCGGTTGGGAGAGGGAGAGATGGAGACAGAGCCGAACTGTTGTCCCCGAAGACCTGATACAGGTGGTGTGAGGTAATGACTGTGTTAGTTGGCAGCTGTTGCCGGGGGACTTCTGGTTTTAAAAACTATACATTCTCTCTTTCTCTCTCTCTCTCTTTCTCTCTCTGTGTCTGTCTGTCTGTCTGTCTGTCTGTCTGTCTGTCTGTCTGTCTGTCTGTCTGTCTGTCTGTCTGTCTGTCTGTCTCTTACACACACA
>NW_004798027.1:374425-375631 GCF_000002075.1 Aplysia californica | reverse complement strand
CACTGACATAAAGGTCACCAATTTTTTTTTTCCCCCCTCCTTCGCCTCCCGTCACATAGTCAAGTACCAGGAAGCAGTCGGTACTGCCCTGCCGTAGACAATGACTTCACGTTGTCTTCTGTTGGTTTCAGCCCCTGGCATCTCTCTCCCCACTCTCCTTCTTTTCTTTTTCTGTCTCTCAAAACTCGAACTATTATTGAATCATCCCTTTGTCTCTATGTTTATCTCTTTGTGTCCTTTTGTTAGAGATGTACTCCCGCTTCCTGTCAGGTCATTCTGTTGGCCAGAGTCTCTGTTTGTGTCTGCAAAAGGTACCGGACGCTTCCCTAATGTCAAGGTCGTTTCTCTCCTACATTTGCAGCCGCCAAATTCGGCGCAGGGGGATGCAGGAAGGAAAAGAAAGGGAGGGAGGGGGGGGGTGAGAGATAATTGATGTGGCTGAATTAATCGTGGCAGCTGCTCTGTCCCAAGTCGGGGAGAGTTTGCGGCCCTTTTGAGAATGTAAATAACCCATTTAGGGTAATGCCCCAGGGTTCTGATTGACGCTTCCAGAATTTAATGCCCCCAAAATAAACAGCGCTCGCTCGCCATTTGGGGATGTTTGTTGTTATGTAACACAGAGCCCAGATTTGATACACTGAAGTGGTGGTTTGTTATTTTGGGGAGCAGGTGGCCCTGTGTTTGGGGGGGGGGGTGTTAATTTTTGTTTTGTTTTTCTCCTTGCTTGCGTTGGGAGGGAGGGTCGAAGTGTTCTTGACAAGAGAGGAGTTTCATAAGTTTCATTAGCTGCGTACGTGTGTGGGTGTGGGTGTGTGTGTGTAGTGACACCGTTGTTTTTAACCCCCTGAGGACGTGGATTCTAACATTCTGGTCTTCGAATGGGCGCTGATTTTGTGGGAACTTTCTAATTAAAAACACGGGCGTTGCATTCTCGCTGTCCCGGCTAAGCGAATTTTGTCTTTCTGGTTTTCTTGTATCAGAAACTTTAAAAAGTGGGCAGAAACATGTACAGTAATTGTATACACCAGCAAACGTGGAGATATGTGTCTGTACATTTGTGTTTGTTATTTGTGTTTGTCATTTGTGTTTGTCATTTGTGTTTTTACATTTGTATTTGACGGTTGGAGATGGATTTTGATTAACCTTACAGTAGTGTTGCAAGCTGCGAAAAACCTATAGAAATTTTTTATTTTTAATTTTTTAATT
>NW_004798027.1:371098-373077 GCF_000002075.1 Aplysia californica | reverse complement strand
TGTGTGTGTGTGTGTGTGTGTGTTTGTTTGTTTGTTTGTTTGTTTGTGTATGTGTGTTTGTTTGTTTGGGTGTGTGTGTGTTTGTGTATGTGTTTGTGTGGGTTTGTGTATGTGTGTGTCTGTGTATCTGTTGATGTCTTTAAAAAAATTAGATTTCCACTTTAAATCAATTGTCCTTGCTGAAGGTTATTTACTTTGCTTTAAGTGTTGTGTTTTTCCTTCTTATCTGTCTTGACTATTTTTTTCTTATTTATAAATACATCTTTTCTGCCCTCTCGTTTAACCTCTTTGTCTGGCCTTGATTTAGAAGAGGCGGGAAGAAAGAAACAAAAACCAGTTTCCTGCCAATCCTTGATGTTTTCATTTGCTAAAGAGGTCCTGTCTGTTGCGGAGGCTTTAGGAACTCCCCAAGTTGGGTGATTTATGGGTCTGTTGTTGTTGTTGCAGCGTGTGTTGTTGTTGTTGTTCTCTTGTTTTTGTTCCAGAGTTTGTTGATTCTGTGGAAAGCCAAAATGGAGACAAACATGGGTTGTGCACCTTTTTGTGTAACCTTTTTTTAACTCCTCAACTTATCTGATCTGCATATAGCCATATGGTGGGTGAAGAAAGGGGTATCATATGATGGGTGAACATAGGGTATCATGGAATTGTGGGTGAAGAAAGGGGTATCATATGATGGGTGAACATAGGGTATCATGGAATTGTGGGTGAAGAAAGGGGTATCATATCTTGGGGGAAGAAAAAGTCAGGGTATCATATGATAGGTGAAGAAAGGGGTATCAATATGGTGGGTGAAGAAAGGGGTATCCTGTGGTGGATGAAGAAAAAGGCAGGGTGTCATAAGGTACGTAAAGAAAGGGGTATCATGTGGTGGGGGAAGAAAAGGGTATCATCTGGATTGGTGGGTGGAGAAATGCCTTGACATATTGCACCGACGGAGAGCTGTCTTTCACCAACTCCATTTTTGCCTCTTTTGATGATGTAGATCACTGTGAAAGCTCTGAGGTCCACTCCTGAAAGCAGAAGTTAGGAAAAAATGAAAGTGAAATTCTACCGAACGCTGAAAATGAAAGTTTTAGTAAAATGAGACTGAAATTGTTTGGAACACTGTTGAGATTGTCCAAAATGACCGGACATAATTGAGGAGAAAAGTGGTTGTCTTAGACAGGTGCTTCGTCGTCTTGAGGGGTGCCAAACATACTTATATCTTTTACTTTTTCAAAAACAAGCAACAAAACAGAAGGAATTAAAAGAACTAAATAAATACCCTATATTCCAACTAAGAAGTCTGAGAATTTCTAAGAATTCCTCACTGATATTGACATGCAAGCACTGCGACAAAATCTGCGATTCAAACATAGGAAGAATTAGCCATAAAAGAAGCTGCATGAAGACAACCTTGAGAACATTTTAAGCCAAATTGACCATTTGCATAGACGAAAAGAGCCATATATATTCCAACTATTAAACTAGTAATACATCTATGTGTTTGTGTGTGTGTTCACATGTGTGTGTTTGTTTGTGTGTCCACAGGTTGATGGTCAACTTGACCCAGCCGTCAGACATGTGCATCCAACCCCCAATGTCGACCAGCGAGATGGTAAACAACGAGGTTGCCTCCCTCATCAGCTCCGCCAAACACCAGTGCACTGACGTGGACTTCCTCAAGGCCATCGCTTCCAAGATGAAGGAGCTCCTGGCTAAGGTAGGTCAACCAGGTGCAAGGTCACTGACATAAAGGTCACCAATGAACAAGGTCACTGACGTAAAGGTCACCCAGGTACTAGGTCACTGATGTGGGTGGTTGACAATGACAATCTTTATTCATCTCGCAGGGAGAAATTTGTCTTGGTATTTTACAATGGCAGTAGATGTTACAAAGGTTAGGTGCACTCATGCATACGCACAACAAGACAGGACATTAGTAAATACATGTCTTACGTGCTGGGACAACCCGTTCCGTAAAACATTCTCTCTTT
>NW_004798027.1:369197-370536 GCF_000002075.1 Aplysia californica | reverse complement strand
AAACCCATTAAAAAAACCCCAACAAAACCAGCAACCAAAAACCTCTAACTATTCCTCTCTCCTCCCCCCCAGGAGAAGATGGACGTGCCCAGCTGCCAGTGCCTCAACTACTGTCTGCTGTTGCTGCGTAACCTGTTCCACATCCGGCCCAACAGCACGCCCAACAGCCAGGCCACCATCGCCCACCAGTGCTTGGTCAGGTGAGCACATCAAACAGACACAAACATCTGCATGGCCATATCAGATCAGATCAGACTAGATGAAAAACATAGGGGAACTGCTGCTTTTTCTTTCTTCGTCCATACTATAGTCATTAATCCTCTACTCTTTTGTATGTTTGTCACACTCTTGTGACCCGCTAGTTCCGGGGTGCCTTGATGGTTGAAGCAGACTTTGTGCTGGTGAGGCTAGAGAGGTGAGCAGAGTAAACCTGATTCCCTGCAAGGACTTTTCTGTTGACATCCACCATTTGGCGTTCATATGACCGTATGCAGTTGCAAGCGCTGTAAAACCTTACTGAAACTAAAACTAAAAGAGACATTTGTGTAGATTCAAATGTCCTGTAACTATGTTTGTCTCTCCCCCTAATGATTGTTGTTTGTCACGTTCTCAGGCTACATTTTTCCCAGTCCATGAAAATTGTTAATGTACGGGGGGGCCAAGGGCCGTTAAAATCAATATAATCCTCTTGAAATCTTCTCATCCTGTGAGATTCTTAACTGTCTTCAGAGAGACTATTTTTCAGTTTCCCCCAGCTCATTGTCAGAATCTGCAAATATAGCAGGGTTGACCAAAAATAGCCTGTTTTTAAAACCGTGTTGGTTTTTTGTGGTCACTAATCCCTGACCTCATGCTGAGTGCAGATGGGCTCACAGGGGAGAGAACTATCGTGAGGGTGGGGAGGATATTCAAGTAGCGCGCTAAAGGTCAAGTTGCGGTCTCTTTTACTTTTAACATTTGGTCATGGGGTTTATATGAATTCTGTTATTGACTTTACCCATTTTCCTGTGTGTGTTTGTGTGTGTGTAAAGGGGCAGAACTCTACCTCTGTGGGAGTCATTGTTGGCGGTAAGGTTGATGGATTTGTTTTTTTGTGATTGTCTCCACAGTTCCTTCTTCATCAACGAACTGGACCAAGTCATACTGGCCATGCTGAATCACAAACTGAAGGTAAGACAAGTTTAGACAAATGGGATTTCATCTTTGCCCACAATTTTCTCCTTTTTGATACATTTATCATTTTTTAGAAAGTAGCTGTTAAGTGCTTAGAGCATTCTCTATAGCACGGATATGAGCTATATATAAATGCAACTATATTTATTATTATTATTATTATTAT
>NW_004798027.1:367833-368897 GCF_000002075.1 Aplysia californica | reverse complement strand
GGGTGCTCTTGTGTGGTTTGCTCCTTCTTTCCTATCAAACATCTATCGTCTTTATCTCTCCTCCTTCTTTTTTTTACGTCTGTTATACTCTTGTAACACCTCTAAGCTTCAGCACTTTTATGACCTTATTGTGTTGGAAGTGCTGTAAAATTGTCACTAAAACATTAAAAACATCTCTACGTGGTCTTTTTTTGGTGTGTTTTTTTTAAACTTATGGCGCCCTTTTCTGTCTATTTCTGGAAGGGAAATATCTAGCACAGTTTTTGATGACCCCTCACCATATCTGTCCTGGGTATTAAGCTGTTCATTGTCAGTTTGATGTGGTTATCAGGGTCACAGAAGATAAGGGTTTTCCTCTGCATTCCTTCTCTCACTCCTACTAAAGTGAAAAAATGATGAGCGTGTGGGGATAATTTTCTGCTCATCTCTACTGTCACGACATTTGGAGAGAAAAATAAAATGATTTTAAAAAATTGGAGGTTAAATTTTATTTATGATCATGATTGACTGTATATTATTGAAAGGTTTCTTTTTGCGGGTCTTTAAAGGGTGCCACTGGTAGGTCCTATTTCTTTACTTTCCCGTCTGTTGCTTCTCTCTACCATTCTAACTTTCCCCCAAAACTAAATGACCATTATTGTGTCTATGTGCTTCTCTTTCCTCAAACAAACTAAACTAAGTATTTTTTTAATCTGTGTTTTTCAGGAAACGTGGACAATAGGCTTGTCACAACTGATTTCCTTCCTGTTCAAAGACTATGTAAGTACCCGTACTGTTTCCTCGGATCTTTGTTAAAGTACCGGTACTGTTTTGTGGTCTGGTCTATGTAAGTACCCGTACTGTTTCCTCTGATCAATGCTGTTGTGTGTAAGTACCCGTACTGTTTTGTGGTCTGGTCTATGCTTTTTATATGAGTTGTGTATGTCTATATGTGTGTTTGTGTACGTTTGTGTAAATGTATTACCTGTCTGCCTGTGCATACCTCCCCCTTCCCCTCAATCCCACATGTGTGTGCGTGAGACACACAGAGAGAGAGAGAGAGAGAGAGAGAGAGAGAGAGGGGG
>NW_004798027.1:355341-363957 GCF_000002075.1 Aplysia californica | reverse complement strand
CCCCCCAGCGCTATTATGATATTACGACTTTGAGAAAAATTCCACTCTAGTCTTGTGTTTGATGAAATATGTCTTGGCTTTTCCTTTCAGATCATACCTCAAAAAGTTTGCTTCAGACATTATGTGTTCCGGCTTTGTGGACCTGGTGGAGAATATCATGGTGAGTAATGGGGATAATAATAATGATAATAGTGAAAACAATAATAGTGATAGTGATAACGATAATAGTAATAGTGATTACAATAATAGTAATAGTGATAACGATAATAGTAATAGTGATTACAATAATAGTAATAGTGATAACGATAATAGTAATAGTAAAGTAATGGTGGTTACAATAATAGTAATTAGTGGTTACACTAATAGAAATAGTGATATCAATAATTATATAGTGATAACAACAATAGAAATAATGATAACAATAATAGAAATAGTGATAACAAAAACAATAATAGTAATAGTGATATTAATAATAGCAATAATGATAACATTGATAATGATAGCGATAACAATAGTAGTAATAGTAATAATTAGCATATGAATAAAAATGGGAATGATAATAAAACTGAAATTAATAATTGCTACAACAGTAGTGATAGTAATGATGTCCTTGGGAAAGGCACTTTACACGAAATTCCCACTTGGCTCGGTCCTTTCAGAGATGGACGTTACACTTCCGCCTCTTAAATAACCTAATATTGTTGTTGACAGGGGCATTGAACCTGTACCATTTGGCCATTTCACATAGTTTCCTGAATGCAAAAAAAAAAAAAAAAGAAAGGTGTGTGGGTGGTTGGCGGGTGCTCTGATGTGGTTTGCTTCTACTTTCATATCAAACATCTGTCGTATTTATCTCCCCTCCTTCTTCTTTTGTGTTTGTTACTCCCTTGTAACACCTCTAATCTTCCGCTCTTATATGACCTTAATTGTGTTGCAAATGCCGTAAGACTCTGACTAAAACTAAGATAACAAAGCTGTAGACTGGACTAATGTGTCTCACTCCTCGCGGATGTTTCAGAAAGCCCTGCTGACCAAGTACGACAGTGTGCTTGACCACTCCTTCCTCATGTGGACCGTCGGGTTCTTCCTCAGCTTTGCTCACCAGCAGGACCTCGACTTTTGCCACTTCAAGTAAGTGTTTTGCTCACCGTTGTTGTGCACATGCTTGTGTCTTTGTTATTTAAACTTTTTGTCTCTGAGGTTTTGGTGGTGGTGGTGGGGGAGGGGAGGGGAGGGGGGGTGTTCTTAAACCCCTGACACCAGGGCCCTTTTTTTGGTACTAAATCCAAGTAGAAGTTGTTTCAGAATGCTCTCAGCCAGGTCTGATGGGTTAATAGTGTAGATTGTGAAACGCATAGAACTCGCTGTTGAGAGGGGAATTGTGCAATACAAATGCTATCTATCATTTTTATTAAAAGACTGGCTGACAACTGAGGAGTAAATATGAGAGAGGTAACGAAACTTTTGCTGATGTTTGAGTCGAAAAGTGATTACTAGACCAAAAAGTAATGCAGGTGTTCCGACGATGGTCTCCTCAGGAAAGTCCTGAACCTTGACCTCTTTGGCTTCCTGGTGTACGAGGGCGTGCTGTGCTGCGAGGCGCTGCAGGTCAAGCACAAACTTAGTCAGGACTGCTCCGTGGAGAAACACAGGTACAGTCGTTTGTTCTGATCTCCTCCACCGTTTGGCTGTCTGTCACTTCTGCTCCCCTCCTCCTCCTCCTGTCTATGTGTCTGTGAGTGGTGACATGTGGTGGGTGTCAGGTCGATGCTGGTCGTCCAGTGCTGTCCCCGACTCCCCCCTCCACCCCCGACAGTCGCTGCGAGAACTACCTGGCAACTACTACCTGGCATCACTAGGGTGGTGGGTGTCGGCTGGTGCGGAAACTCCCAAGCTAGCAGATGCAGACATGTTTGAACTGAAACTTGCGACAAATTCTTGGCTTTTTGAGAGGAGGCAAGATTGCTGTTTGAACTCTTTTTTTAAAATTCTTAATTATTTTTCTTTTCAATAAGTAAAAAAAACTGAACTTTTATTGTAAAAAGGAAATTGAAAAACATCAATAATGATGTTGAGCTAAATCGGCACAAAAAGACCTTTGTTGGAAAGTTTTGCTGAGAAGCTGTGTGTGCCCCAAGCCCCCTGGCCACGTTCCGTACCGTCCACCCCCTCGCTAGTGATGTCACGCCACCAACTAACACCGTGCCGCGTCTGAAGATTTTACAGACTTCCCAGACACACTTGAGAAATAACGCTCAAACTGGACACAGATGCTGCAGACCCTCATAACCTCAGATGTAATGTGCTACACATAAGACAAGGACTCTTTAAGATATACAGCGTGGAGTACACTTAAACCAAAAATGCGGCAAAGCGGAAGAAATTCTGGTGTTCCCGTAGATTTTGGTTTAAGGGGAGTCCACTTGAGTATTGATGTAAGTGTGGAAAGAAAGACTTTTTTTTGTTGATTTGATGGAATTGAAATGTGAAATGATAACAACTTTTTGGTCTGGAAGGAGTCTGCAAGGTTTTCACGTTGCACCAAGTCTCTGATCTGATTTGTGGACAGTGGCGTTGTTTTTTTGGTTTTGTTTTGACTTGTTCTTGTGATTGGTGGTGTGCTCTCATAACACAAGGTGAGGGGGGGGGGTGGATTGTGGGTCTGTTCTCATGAAGCTTCTTCTCTCTGACAATTTTGGGTGGCACAGATGAGAAGGGACATGGGTAGAAATTAGGATTTTAAATTTTGTTAAACCTTTGATACTAACAAGGGGAAAATGTTGTGACCTGCTAATGCCGCGAGTGAGGGCAGGGAAGATTTTGGGGACGCCCAGCAGTTTTTGAACTGAGGGATGTCTGTACTTGAGCTACTGTAGTTGAGCTTTTGCTTCAAGGGTGATTAAGATAGTACTTCGATGAGGGAGTTTTGGTCTTTTTTTTTTTCAAATCTCATTCATTTAACGATTGCAGTTTTGATTGAAATATTGTCTTGTTTGAAGGTATCACAAATTGTAAGAGGTGCTAGTAACGAGAATGAGGTCATGTATGAGGTCAAGATGATGCTCACATTGTTTGGATTCTAAAAAAGGGGATCATATGGGTGCTAATTGTTTGAAGAAAACCAGGCAGTTACTGTTAGTTTGTGCCTGAGGTTAAGATCAAACCCTCACCTTTTGTTCTTCTCTCTCGTCGTCTTCCACGACATTTTGTACTGTATTGTCGCTGTCCCCGAGAAAAATGAGTAACTCTGATTCGTTGGTCAGCTATTCACATGTAAAAAGTCTACAATTTTAATATTTTGAACATTTTACTTATTGCAGTTTTGTACTCTATGGTAGCAGTTGCATGTTTTCAAGAGATGATTTGTTAAAATTCAAATTCTGAACATTGCTCAAAGCTATGAGAGAGACATATTGTAGGCATAATTGTAGCCTGAAAAGTTGTAATTTCCTAGGCTTGCAACATGTGAAGAGCTTGCTGATGAGTTGTTGTTTGAATCCTTGAGGACAGCAGGGTCCCAGAGTTGTTCATTGTTAGTGCGACGGCGACAATGTTTTTGTTTTCTTTCGTACAATGATTTGAGAATAATAATCATCCACTTGCCACTCTCTTCCTGTGTTTTTTTCTCAGAATGTTTCCTTTTCATCATCTTGTAATAGATATTTGTAATAGATAAGTTCCTTCGTCCTAGAATTCATCTTTTTTTTCTTTTGTATTGGAGACTCATTTTTTATAATTTTCATCAGCTTTTTGGGGACACGTTGATCTATTTGTGGATCTGTGGAATAGATTGCGACGTATCATGACTGTACACTCTGCACTTTTTGCTCAGTTGTCTAAATAAGTCCTGGTGGAGAGCTGTGCTTTTTCTAATTCTGCTCACGTACTGAATACCGCTACCTTCTTTCTCTCAACAGTGTTCTGTAATACTGGGAAATGTTAGATCGTCATTAGAAAATTGAATACAGAAATTGTACACACTCAAACCTAATTTGATGATTTTTGTGATCTTTTGTGGTGTAAACATTTTACCAGAACCACGTAAAGCTTTACATTTCTACTCTCATATTTCTCCTCGTTTATTCTATGGACTTTTTTTTCTAAATTCATTGAGGGCACGCGCTCTCGTTGTTTGACAAAGTTTTAAGTCACACTACACTATTTTGGGGTGTTTTTACAAAAGCGTAACGTTTTTCATCGCAGATTTTACTATTCTGTTGTTTTTTTAATCTGAAGTTTTCAGAGGTGAGATGGGATGTGTCTTACTCAGTAAGCAGCTGTCTGTATGTTTGGTTTGGTATTTAGGTCAACTGAGCAGGTGTGGTTGTGTTGTTGTAAGCTGTGAGGCATCTCATCTCCAGGAGTTCCTTCAAAGGAGACCATTTGTCCCCACCCAAAGTTTGAAACTGTCCTTTTTTTTTCATGACAGTTTCCCTAAAGTTTGAAACTTGTTGATTTTATCTATCAAAAAAAGAGGAAAACTGTAATGCGAAATGAAAGTGAAGATTGAAAAATTCACGTGGCCCATTCCAATGTTGTAGGTATTTGTCTTTTGTTTGTTGGAAACAGTGACACAGTTGGTTGAAACTCTGGTCGGTCCAGTGAATGCTAAAGAAATATTTGTTTGGAATGTATGCATGTGCTCCAGTACCTGTTAAAACAAAGTACCAGAAAAATTATTTTTAAAAATGGATTTATTTGTTTTTTCCCCCCTTTTACCAATGCGATGCTGATAGATACTGTCAGGACAGTCCCCTAATAACATTGGGTGATGAGGACTCACAAACTTCTCTCCTTCGCTGCTCATGTCTCGCTGTTCGTGTCTCGCTGTTTGTGTCTCGCTTGTTTGTTCCTCCTCATCGCCGCCACCGCCCGGTCAAAAGACACGAGACGAGAAACCCACCCATCAGACCACCTCAGCCATGGTGGAAACCATTTTTCTACCATTTTTTTAAAACATGTTATTGCGGGACTGCCTGATCAATCCGTCATTTTTCTCTTCCTCCCCCCTGTGTCCATCATCCCCTCTTCCTCCTCATCCATTGCGTCTCTTTAGTTCTTTACTCACCATCATACAGAAACAAACAAAAAAAACAAACGAAAAAAAGACCTCCTTAAAAACAAACCCAGTTGTGAGGCATCGTGGGGAAATCTGGCGCTCGTCAATATAATGAAATCCAAGAAATCAGCATTTTTTTGTCAGTTGAGCAATTTTTTTTATTATTTCCTTTTTTTGGCTGAGCACCTTTTATGTCCATTTCAAAACAGATTTTTTAATGGATTTTACTGAAAAACATTGATTAAAGGCACAAAAATGTAAAAATTACAAGGGCTTCCAGGCTACGAAATTGGCGGCCATTTTCTCACAAATTTTAACTCTGAAACCAGGCGTTCCCGACCTCCTTCAATCTAAAATCTTTCGACTTCTATTCAACAGAGATGGATATTTTTTCACCAAAAGGAATTCAAACGAACAGGCTTAACCTGATACCAATAACCCTATAATAATGCCCAAATATTGACGAGCGCCTGATTCCACCACGTCGTGACACAATTATTATTTTTTTTTGTCAATCCCGTTTCCCCCTTCATCAATGATGCCCACTTTGTGCCCCGCCCACCTGAACAGGCAGTTCTGTCTACAGGAGCACAGGTTCCCCTAGTTGTGATTTATTCCAAGGTTGGGGAAAGGTTAAATCACTAATACACTGACAAGATCTTTCACTGTCTATGGCCGGGTACCCATTCCCACCTGGGCAAAGTGAGGAAAATTCGTGTAAAGTCGAAGACGTTCCCCAAGGACACATAGTCAGGCCCGTGGTTCGAACCCAGAAACCCGCAACCTCACAATTACGAGTCCGGTAGCCTAACCACTAGACCACGGACACCAGCAAGTGACACCTGAACCTCCAGGCTTTCAGTGAACTTCCACAGAGACACGGACTCTAGACCTACAAATGGCAATAACGAGATGTGTTGGTTTCATGACCATAAACTGTGCTAGCACATGCTCATATGGTACCCCTCACTCTTAGCATAAACTGTGCAAGCACATGCTCATATGGTACCCCTCACTCTTAGCATAAACTGTGCAAGCACACACACACACACACACACGCACACACGTACACACATCTGGTTTGTGACTCCTCATCCAAATGCCCACAGGACTTGTCTGGAATTATGTCAGAAATTCAAATTTCCTTCGGACCAAAACTGTTTTTTATTGGAATGGGCCAGTTCACGAGTGTGTGGTCGAACCAGAATCTTTGTGTTTCTGCAAATTTTGGAAACAACCAGTCTCAACAGCGAGATAATTTGTTTACGTAATTTGCTTACATGGCTTTTTGGCATCAGTCAACCAACTGCCATCATTGAAACTGAGTAGGACAAAATCAAGACCAGCATTGAGGAAATAGGAATACATTTCAAACGCTCAGGAAAAGTTTGAGAATGTCTGGCAGGGATTTCTCTGTTCTGCCGTCTATTTGTGATTTTCACTTTTACCTCCCCTCCCCAAGAAAAGATTAGGGGCAGCCTTTGGAAAGAAATTCTTTTGTAAAACGTAACTTTCTGTTTGGCTCTGAAATGAAAACAGAATTGAAAACAACACCAAAATTCTTGAGGAATGACTTTTCAAGAGTTTATGGAATATTTGGTAGTTTGCTAGTCTGCTGAACCACTTGAAGATATAAAATGCTTTTTTCAAACTGGAAACCACATCCCCATCTTTGGGGGCCTGTTTATGTCAACAGAATGTTTTTGGGGGGGTATTTTTGGGGTGTTTTTATTTAGAAATTTAAAAATATATTTTGATCACTGTTGCTTTTATGCCCCCCTCCTTTCCAAAATAATACTAACCACGGCGTTTTCGCCGCACTGAAGTTCCAGCTCTTTCAGCCTGCATCGTCTTCTTCAAGGGGGAAACTTGCCAGAAAGGCTCTCTCTTAGTTGCCCATGTCTTCTATTCTGCTCTTCTGGAAATGGTAAAATGTCTGCCGGGGAACCCTCCCTCGACGGCTCAGTCAATCCGTCGGTGGCCCGGTCAGTTTGGCGCGTAAGGTTCTGTTGCCAGTGACATATGTTGGTTTTCCAACCTGGCAGGTAGGTAGAATCCCACCCTCGAGCTCCTGGCGATGAGGTGACTCCTTAAATTTTGCAAGTTTTTTGTTTTTTAAACAAGGAAAGTTTGAAAAAAAAATTGAATGTTTGTTATAATAAAGAAATGCTTTGATCCTTTCTTTCGTCTTGACTGCCTTTTTTTCTGATCTGTCTACTTCAGTTGTTGCTGCTGTGCTTTTTGAACATCTTTTCTTACGAGATAACGCCTTGACTTGATCTCATATTATGTGTGTCATAATGTGTTGACTATCTCATATGTGTGTCATAATGTGTTGACTTTATCTCATATGTGTGTCATAATGTGTTGACTTTATCTCATATGTGTGTCATAATGTGTTGACTTTATCTCATATGTGTCATAATGTGTTGACTTGATCTCATAATATATGTGTCATAATGTGTTGACTTGATCTCATATGTGTGTCATAATGTGTTGACTTGATCTCATATGTGTGTCATAATGTGTTGACTTGATCTCATAATATGTGTGTGATAAATGATAAATGAGATTTCTATTTCTCTATATTTTGTGATGTCATTTCATGCTGTGTGTGTGTGTGGTGTTTGGTGTGTTATGAAAATTTGTGTCTTCTGGTTTGGTGTGTTGAATGGAGGAGCACACGTGTACATGTGTCCCAAGCTCTGGTGTCGTCGTTGCCTGTGGCGTGTCTGTCTGCGGTATCATTCTTCATTTTTATCGTACACTTTTTGATTGTTGTACTACCTCAACTAACTTTTGCGAGATAACCTTTTTTTTTGTAGCCGACTTATTTACATGTTGTAAGTATTGCAAGGGTTGGATGTATTTCTTGTGGGTGGTTGGCGGATGCTCTGGTGTGGTTTGCTCTTTCTTTCCTCTCCAACATCTATCGTCCTTCTCGCTCCTCCTCCTTTTTTATGTTTGTTACTCTCTTGTAGCACCTCTAATCTTCGGCACTTATATGACCTTATTGTGTTGCAAGTGCTGTAAAACTCTAACTAAAACTAAACTGAGATATTTTTAATCGATATTTTCTCCCTAGTCTTAGGCTTCTCACTTCTCATTTCATAATTCATCTGTGGTCTAAGGGGGGTCAGCTGTTCGCTACTGCAGGGAAATGGGACAAGGATCCCAAGAGAAAAACTAATGACTATTGTCTAGTTTTGGACTATTCCTGGAATAATAACGCTTAATGTGTTCCTTTCTTCTCTCTACTCAAACTGTTTGGCCTTGTAGCTAACTTATGACTAATACTCTCAAAGTTTGTAATCATTTCCCATCCCCCTTCTTCTTTCTCTCTCCCTCTCCTGGTTCTCTCTCTTTGTATTTCTTTCTCCCTCTCTCTCTCCCTGTCTTTCCCCTTCTGTCTTTGTCGCTCTGTTTGCCTATCTGTGTGTCTCTCATTCACTCACTCTCTCTCCCTCTTTTTCCTTTTGTCTAGTCTTTTCTCTCTCTCTCTCTCTCTCTCTCTCTGTCTCTCTCTCTCTCTCTCTCTCTCTCTCTCTCTCTCTCTC
>NW_004798027.1:354115-355241 GCF_000002075.1 Aplysia californica | reverse complement strand
CTCTCTCTCTCTCTCTCTCTCTCTCTCTCTCTCCCTCCCTCCCTCCCTCCCCCCCACACCCCGGCATGGACACATGCCTTTCACCCAGTGCGGTGACCGTCGCTATGACCCGTCATGGTTTCATTGGTGTCCTTTGTATCTCCCCAGACTTCACCTTGTGGCCTGCACGCTCAACCAGATGTTCCGGGCTCTGCTCACCAACAGCAAGATGGACTATTTGCAGAACCTGCTCAGTAAGTGCTTGCTTCTGCCCCCCCCCCCCTGTCTTATAAACGTACACCATCTGTGTTTTCCCTGTCTATGCAATGATTTGTTTTGTGTCTGTCTACATAAACGTTTGTCTGGCTGTCTTACCATGTCTCTGTCTGTCTGTGTGTCTAACCATTTGTCTGTCTGTGTGTGTATAACCATGTCTCTGTCTGTCTGTGTGTGTATAGCCATGTCTCTGTCTGTCTGTGTGTCTAACCATTTGTCTGCCTGTGTGTGTATAACCATGTGTCTGTGTCTTTGTATGTATAACGATCTGTCTGTGTATGTATAACCATGTGTCTGTGTCTTTGTATGTATAGCGATCTGTCTGTGTGTGTACAGAATGCCTGAGCCTGGTGACCCAGCAACACGTTGTGTTTGTCCTGTTGATCCGCTACTACCTGTCTGTCTGTGTGTCTATGTGTCTGTCTGTCTGTCTGTGTGTCTAACCATGTGTCTGTCTGTGTGTTCACAGAGTGCCTGAGCCTGGTGACCCAGCTACGAGACTTGTTCGTTCTGTTGATCCGCTACTACCTGTCCTCGGAGCAGACGGCTGTGTACCTGCGTGACCTAGTTCAGACCAACCACGTACTCATGCTGATGGTGGAGGAGTGGCTAGCTCACGGCTACTTGGGCGAGCACTGTGGCTTCAGCATGTTGGAGCATGTCAAACAGTGAGTATGGGTGGTTGGCGGATTCTCTAGTGTGGTTTGCTTCTTCTTTCCTATCAAACATTTATCGTCCTTATCTCCCCTTCTTCTTTTTTGTGTTTGTTACTCTCTTGTAACACCTCTAATCTTCTGGTGCTCATATGACCTTATGCAGTTGCGAGCGCTGTAAAACCTTTACTAAAACTAAAAACAGTGAGTGGTGTGGG
>NW_004798027.1:347406-352941 GCF_000002075.1 Aplysia californica | reverse complement strand
GTTGTGGGACAGAGGGTGAGGTCTTGTCCTTGTGTGTTGTGTTGGCTGGGTGGTGGGGTGGTTTGTAGGACAGACGTGTCTGATGCTTTGTAAGGCAAATAGCTTTAGTCCTGCTGGGGCGTGTTCATGGAGCCTATAGATTACTTTTACTGCAGTTTTTATTACTGTTGGTGATGTCCTTAAGCCAGCCCCCAGTTTTTCCTACATTGGTGGGATGAAAGAATAATATTGTCATCAACAGACTTTTTGTGATGAAATATTTCCAACATCATTTTTTGTTGTTTCGTTCCCAGGACGAGTTCAAAGACCTGATCGAGTTTGTGCTGGAGTTCTTCATGTCCAACGCGGAGCAAGACCCGAACACGTGCGCTCAGAATCTCCTGGACAGCCCGGACCTTGATGGGGGAGGAGACGGACACGAGAGAAACAGCGGCAGCGGGGGAAGTGGGACAGACGGCTCCCGCAGCGGAGAAAGGTGGGTGGGCAGTTAGCGGGTGCTCTGGTGTGGTTTGCTCCTTTTTTCTTATCAAACATCTGTCTTATCTCTCCTTCTTTTTTGTGTTTGTTACTCTCTTGTAACACCTCTAATCTTCTGCACTTATTTGCAGACCTTATTGTGTTGCAAGTGCCATAAAACTCTTACAAAAACTAAACTTCTATGACCTTATTCATGTTGCAAGTGCTGTAAAACTCTCACTAAAACACAAATTCTTGGTTTTTTGGTATTTTTTCTCCCCCCCCCCCTCCCGTTGTGTGTCTTAATGCTGTGTGTCTTAATGCTGTGTGTCTTACACTTCCTCTGCATTGTGTCTTACTCTGCTGTGTGTCTTACACTTCCTCTGCGTTGTGTCTTACTGTGCTGTGTGTCTTACACTTTCTCTGCGTTGTGTCTTGCATTGTGTCATACACTTCCTCTGCGTTGTGTCTTACACTTTCTCTGTGTTGTGTCTTCCAGCGCGATGAATGTGAGCAGTAGCTCCGGGGAGGAGTTCGGTGACGAGGAACAGGCTCTCATCTTCTCCTGGGCCGCTGACCTTGAGGGTAGCAGCAACATGGCCGACCGGATCCACCAACGTCTTCAGGAGCACGGATTTACCAAGACCAAAGAGCAGGTCAGAGTCAGCTAGGAGAGATAGGCCACCATGTACAATTTAAAACAGCTGTTATAACCCCATTTTATATCGTGTGTGTAGTGTAATGGAGGTGCGGGTTTGTGGGATAATTCTTGAAATTTGATTTCTGAAATTGTCCCAGTTCCTTTCTTTCTTTAAATAAAAGTGGATTCAAGATGTATTGGTGGGTGGTTGGCGGGTGCTCTGGTGTGGTTTACTCCTTCTTTCCTATCAAACATCTATCATCTTTATCTCCCCTCCTTCTTTTTTGTGTTTGTTACTCTCTTGTAACACGTGTAATCTTTGGCACTTTTTTTTTACCTTTTTGTGTTGCAAGTGCTGTAAAACACTAACGAAATTGAAAAAAGATGTATTGGGCCTCTGTTAAATATGATAAGGCTGAAGAATTCAAACCCAAAGTGGTGTACATTGTTGTTGTTGCTGGAGTTGTTATCCTATGTTACAGAAAACATTTAGTGGAGCCTTGGTTCAGGACCACTTGTTGTTGTTTGGTTTTTATTGTTCCCCAAAGTGGACATTGTGGACTTACGTCTAAATACATCTTTCACCAGGTGACCAAATTCCTGACGGTCAACGGTTTCATCGAAGAGTTATCATCGTCATCATCAACGTCATCGCTCTCCTCATCATCAAGGTCGGGACAAGTAAGTAACATACAGATGTGTCTGTCTCCTGTGTCTTTGTTGTGTGTGCATGTGTCAGTGTTTGGTAAGTGAAAAAGCTGGGCTGTGCGTTGATGCAGACCCAGATACTGAATTACACAAGGCAGATGTAGGGGCACGAAGTTGTTAGCTTTCGTCATGTGCTCTTGTTACAGCTGTCATAAATGGATTTTTTTATCACAACATCGATCATGGCTATCCCCCTGCCTTCTTTTCTTTGTATGTTACTCTTTAGATGGATACCTCTTGAGATTTGGAATAATGCGTGTATGTTTTTTCATACAGTTTAGTTTACTGTGGGATTATTTCCTTGAAAATCCTCCATTGTGGATTAATTGAAATCAGCATCTTGCCACAGTTGCCAGAGCCAACTTCGTGTGGAAGGGGGGGTGTGGTACTGTACTTTAAAAAATACTGGCAGACCTCCAGTATTAAAGAGTCCGGTCTATATAAAATTGTGTGACGACTTTTGTCTGTTAATGGGTGGTTGGTGGGTGCTCTGGTGTGGTTTGCTTCTTCTTTCTTTTCAAACATCTATCGTCTTTATCTCCCCTCCTTTTATTTTGTGTGTGTTACTCTCTTGTAACACCTCTAGTCTTCAGCACTCATATGACGTTATTGTGTTGCAAGTGCCGGAAGACACTTCTACAACTTTTTAAAATTTTTTAAAAATTGTGTTTTGTTTTCGTAGAATGAGGAGTCTCCGGTGCACGAAGGCAGCGATCTTCTCTCGGAACTGTCGGCCATGCCAGAAGACAACATCATTCCCTTCCTGCTGGACAAGCTCAGAGGCCAGGGGTTTGAGTCTCAGCTGGTGTGGCTGCAGAAACAGCTCCTAGAGACGGCCTACGTCAAGTTAGGTGAGTCACCTCGGCAAGAGATTGCTCTTCTTATTGTTTTTTCAATCTGTGTGAACCCACTCTCTGTCGTAAAAATAACAGTAATAATAATAGTATGATATTGATGATAATAATAATTGCTTTTATATGACGCATATCCACGCTCTTCTTATTGTTTTTTCTATCTCTGTGAAGTAAGGCTGATTCCCCGTTTAGACTTCTCTGTTGACATCCACCCCTTGGCGCCCATGTGACCTTATGCAGTTGCGAGCGGCATAAAACCTTACTGAAACTAAAACTTCTTTTTTATGTTTGAAACCTTCTTGCAGCACCTCTAATTTTCAGCACTTTAATGACCTAATTGTTTTGTAAGTGGCCTAAATGGCATACTAAAACAACCCCCCCCCCCAAAAAAAAAAATAAATAAATAAATAAATAAATAAATAAAATAAAATAAAATGAAATAGAATTAAAAAATAAGTAAATAAATAAATGGAGATTCAAGAATCGAATCCCGTAAGCCATGAGGACAAGGTGTTCTCTCTCTATCAAGTACTCTGCTAAGCTTTGCTATTTTTAAAAAAAGTTTTAAACAAAATAATGTTAAGTTTGCTTGGAAGTTTTGAAGGCTGCTCTGACTCTGACAAATGGGAAACACTGAATGACTTTTGTTTTCTAACGTCTTATCCTTGTCTGTTTGTCCGCAGCTATCAAAGACTCAGCCTACAGAATATATGTGGAGGAGCCGGTTCCCAAGTTCTTTGCTCGTAAGTGTGAATTGTTTGTTTGTTCCTCATTTACACAAAGTGTGAATTGTTTGTATTGTTCCTCGTTTACACAAAGTGTGAATTGTTGGATTTTTTCTTCCTTTACACAAAGCTTTACTCAAAGTTGAATTGTTGATTTTATACTTCATTTAACATAGAGTGAATTGTTGATTTTGTTCCCCATTTACACAAAATATTTACACAACGTTTGAACTGTTGATTTTGTTTCTCATTTACCAAAGAGTGAATTGTTGATTTTAGTCCTCATTTACCAAAGAGTGAATTGTTGATTTTGTTCCTCATTTACACAAAGTTACAAAGTTTGAACTGTTGGACTTCTCTGTTGACATCCACCCCATGGCGCTCATATGATGTTATGCCGTTGCGAGCATCGCAAACCTTACTCAGACTAAAACTAACCCTTCTTCCCCCCCTCTCCCGTGCAGTACAAAACAAGTCTGTGCCCATTGTGCCGTGGAACGAGGAGCTAGAGTCGGCGCTGGCCACCCCAGGGTTCCGAGCGCTACAGGAGAGTCTGGGTCTGCTCACGGCAGACGACCCCGCTGTTCTCTTCGCCCGCATTCCCCAGTACATGTCGCCCTCTATGCTGGTCGGCAAAGCTCGCCAGATTGGACCCATTGACTCACGTGAGTTGGGTTTTTTTTTTTTTTTTGGGGGGGGGGGGGGTCTTTTTTTTTGTTGAGAGCCTACGTTATGCCCAACTTTTTTATAGTTTGCTAGAGGAGGGGTTTTTTTGTTTTGTTTCTATGGGTGTTTTTGGGGGGGGGGGAGGTTAAAGCTGTTTGTGGGATCATAGGGGTGGGGGATGTGCATTGCTTGAAGTTATTTTTACTGGTGTAACGGTTAGTTGCTTTGCAGTGGTGTGCTGGAGACTCATGTTCGATTCCCAAGTGGGGAGAAATTTGTATCTCATATCTCTGTCAAGCTCAAGTGAGAAAGCAGTTTTATAGCACAACTGTGCTTTCTTATGCTCCCCTCTCTCTCCTTCGCTCCGCTTTTCTAGCTCATGTTCTCTATCCCGTCTCCCTTTCTCTTTATCTCTCCCCCCCCCCCCCCCCCCCCCTCCATAACTCCGGTAGGACAAAGACAGATGTGGATAACATAGGTTTTGTTACGAAAATGATCACAGACAGGTTGCGTGCTCATAGGACCTTATGCTGTTGCGAGTGCCGTAAAACCCCTTACTAAACTAAAACTAACATAGACAGGTTGGTGTGTTTTACGTTACTATGAAGCAGTTGTAAGGGCTGAGTTTACCTTTTTTTTACATTTGCAATTGTATTTGTGGATGCTGACGTAAGTGTGTTTGTATGTGTGTAGTGTTCGTCTGTAAGAGAGAGGGAAGGAGGGAGAGAGAGAGAGATATTTAATATCTTTATTTCATTATTATTCCAACATGGAGTAAAGTTTCTTGTCAAAGATAATTTGAAATGTCCATCTGTTACGTAGTTCAGGGATTTCTTGTGTGTTTTCAGTGACCTTGAAGTTTAACGTGGATGCCTTGAAGGACAGCTCAGACTTTGACATTGGCCAGGAGGAACCGGCGCCGGTCACCACTCACTCGGGACAGACCTGCAGGTGAGTCTAGTTGACTTGTTTGTATCGCAGTAGTCTAGTCCATTCACTTGAGACCCACGCACAGGTAGTTCAGCTGACTTGTATTTGTATTGCAGAAGTTCAGTCCACTCACTCGTGGCAGATGTTTGGGTGGTTGGCGGATGCTCAGGTGTGGTTTGCTTCAGATTTCTTTCTAATCTAACATCTATCGTCTGTATCTCCCTTCTGTTTTGTATTTGTTACTCTCTTGTAACGCCTTTAATCTTCTGTACTTGTATGACCTTATTGTGTTGTAAGTTCCGTAAAACACTAACTGAAACTAAAAACCCGGAACAGATGTGCACGTCTTGTAACACCTCTAGTCTTAGGCACTCATATGACGTTATTGTGTTGTAAGTGCCGGAAGACACTTCTACAACTTTTTAAAATTGTGTTTTGTTTTCGTAGAATGAGGAGTCTCCGGTGCACGAAGGCAACGATCTTCTCTCGGAACTGTCGGCCATGCCAGAAGACAACATCATTCCCTTCTTGCTGGACAAGCTCAGAGGCCAGGGGT
>NW_004798027.1:333288-347306 GCF_000002075.1 Aplysia californica | reverse complement strand
CTGATTATTATTATTATTATTGTTATTGTTTCCTCTGCAGACCCAGCCGGCCCCTGAACCACCAGTGGCTCAACTTTGTGCTCAAGAAGAACAACAACACCCCCAGCACCAAGGTGGGCGGTGACTGACCATGCCCACCGCCATAATGGCTGTACTGGTGATCGCTGGAAGACTTATGTTTGTGACTGCGAGAACGGTGTCGTTTTACTGGTGGCCACTGGAAGCCTTGTGTTTGTGGCTGCGGGAACGGCGTCGTTTTACTGGTGGCTGCGGAAATCCTTGTGATTATGACTGCAGGAAGCCCCATGTGTGCATGCGTGTGTGCGAGAGCGGGAAGCCACGTGTGTTTGTGTGCACGAGGGCGGAGCTTGCTTTCTGCTGACAGCGCCTCTGCCGCGGTGGACATTTTGTAGTGATGGCTGCTTACTACAAATGTTGAAATTTCCACAGCTTTTATCTCAGGATCTTTTGAAATCTCACGCTAACAAGAATAATTTCAGAATTATTTATAACTGTTAGTTTCACTTTCATGCGAGGGATAAGACAAGATTCATCGCGTGCGTTGTGTGAAGGACAAGACAGATTAGTCACGTGTGTCGTAGGGACAAGACAGATTAGTCACGTGTGTCGTAGGGACAAGACAGATTAGTCACGTGTGTCATAGGGACAAGACAGATTAGTCACGTGTGTCATAGGGACAAGACAGATTAGTCATGTGTGTCGTGCGAGGGACAAGACAGATTCATCACAAGTGTCTTAAACTGCCCGTAGACTGTATCCTGCAGATAGGTGTGCTCCTGTTGGTCATCCCGTCGGACGAGTGACCTGGAGAAGTGCAGCCAAGATGGATTCCTCATCTCCTTCAAGTATCGTTGGAGTGGGTTCCAGCCAATGTGTTGGAAAATTGGAAGCCACGTCTGCTGAGACCCCCCAAAAATGTGGTGAATGTTTTTGTTTTTTTGTTTACTTTCAACAGTAGGCATAATGTGTGGGAGCCTTGTTGAAAAATGGAAAAGCACATTGGCTGAACACTCAAAGCTGATATATTAGCTTATTGCTCAATATTAGTGAGAACCACACAATTCTGTCAGCTATAACACCCCCCCCCCCCCCCCCCCCCCCGGCCCGCCCCCCGCCCCGATCTCTGTTAAAGAAGATGTGATTTGCATATCTGGATTGAGCTTTTGTATTTTTATTCCATGTGCATTCCGTGCCAACTCTCAAGTTGACGACAAGTTTCTATCCGACGCCTTTGCATCTTATTTCTTGTTGTCACAGACGTTTGTCAATCTTGAAATGTTCTTAAATGTTTAGTGGTATTTTTAAAAAATGAGTAAACATTGTGTACATAAATTGTCTGTGTTGAATACAGCTATCGATCATGTGGAATTTACGGGTCTGAACGTGCATGTGTGAGTTTTTCGTCAGCATCATCAGTTTCCTGCGACTCACCCCTCTCATTGTACCAAATGGCAAGATCACTTCAGGAATTACTACTGATGAGTCATAATAATCATTGAATGATGCATACATACATACATTGAGAAAAAAAAAAAAAGTGAAGAACAGTTTTACTCCCAAGTGAGTGCAGCATTGTTTCTCTGTTTTTATGTCCGCTATTGACAGGCATAATGTCTGTGTTATTGCAGTGTGGTTTCTCTTTTATATATTACCTGCCATAGATCTATATCTTTAGCCGATATAGATGACAAAGATATATCTCTTTCATAATACCTGACATAGATCTTTAGCCGGTATGGATGACAAAGATATATCTCTTTCATATTACCTGACATATTATATCTTTAGTCGGTATAGATGACACAGATGATCCTGGGAGCTCAAAGTCTGATGTTGTTGTCTTGTGGTTATCCTCCAGCGTGGCCCAAATTTGTATGTCCGTGCTTGCTGTAGCTGCGGAATGTGTCGATTTTGAAGGTCGTGAGGTACTGGTACACACGGTAGTGGAAAGTGTGTCGCCGAGGTTAGATGTAAAGTGGGGGGGGAGAGAGTTTATCAGCCGAATGTGGCTGGTACACATGGTAGTGGAGAGTGTGTCTGCGAGGTTAGATGTACAGGGGGGGGGGGGGAGGAGAGTTTATCAGCCGAATGTAGCTGGTACACACGGTAGTGGAGAGTGTGTCTGCGAGGTTAGATGTGCTGACTGCCATCTACCACAGCTGGGGGGTTTATCAGCCGACGTCACTGGTACTCGCGAAAATGTTGACCAAAATGTGCAAGAAGGCATAGTGATACATAATATTGGAACTGTTATTGTTATCTGTGGCAAGGACTGTGGTATTTATGTTTTCTCTACTCTTTCTACTATTTCGTCCTCCGTCGTTTCTTATTGAAGGCGTAGCATTATCTTGTAAATAGGCCAGTTCATGTACAGTGGAATCTCAAACTATTAGTCTGCTTCAGGAGGAAAGACTGCTTTTGGGATGAGAGTATTACATATATATATTTTGTATATATTTTATATATATATATATATATGTATATATATATATAATATATATATATATATATATGGTACGTTGTTGTCTTAGGGACTGAGAAACTGCAAGTCTTAAGAGGTTCGGAATAGGTCTAAATGTTGTTTTTTAAGAGGAAGGTGGTAGTGGTGGGGTCTGCATTGTTGTGTAATATTTTACAACAGTTTCTGTGTTGCCTGTCAGTCATGTTGATAGGTCCTAGATGGTTTCTTGGAGGAAGTTTAGAATTTGATTTGTGTTAAATGTAACAATCTGAGGGGGATGGAAAGACAGAAAGTGAAGAAAAGTGTAACGTGAGGAAATGTTTACTTTTCCCCTCAGAGCCTTCATCTTGTCAGTAATGTGTTGGGGTGATAATAACATAACGTTAGTTATAGTCCTCAACCCTATCCATACGTCATGTTTTACTATGGTATCCATACGACGTGGGGAACTCTGTGCCACCACTTAACCCTATCCGTACGTCGTGTTTTACTATCGTATCCATACGACGTGGGGAACTCTGTGCCACCACTTTCCAAAGAGGAAATTTACTCGTTAGTCCGATCCGTACCCTTTGCATAGCAGTCTGTCAAAATGATCTTTTGAGAAATACTGAAAGTTTCAAAGAAATCATCGTACTAGGAGTATTCTAAAATGTGAAGAATACAACCCCGGGGGTACAAAATGACCCCAGGGTGTACGGATAAGGTTAAAGTAATGGAAATTGGAAAAGTGGTGACCCAGCTGGAAATGCCATCTAGTACGCGGAATTGATCGGCATGTTTTTGTAGGACGCACTAGTTGTGTTAGATATCAGCCCCGTGTGTATTATATGCCTTTTGTCGAAGCAGTTTGTTTTGTTATGAATGAAAGGGAAAGGATCAAAAAGTCGTCTGTAATGTTTTGGCTGGAAATTTTTCTCCCTCAGACGGTGATTATGTAAAATAAACAATGCACAGCACAAGATGGAAAAATGTTTTTTTCATGAACATACTCAATGTCTTATGTAGTAGAAAATCTGTTGTCTGCCGTTTTCTTTTTCTCTCTGATTTGTTTTTTCCTTTTTATGTTGAGTTTGAACTGTGCTCATACAGATACTGCTGTTTTCTTTTGTTTTTTAAAACTTGTTTTAGGAGATTCGGGGGACAAGGGGGACACGGGTTTATCTCACTCAGCCCTGGGTCAAGGTCAAGGTCTGGTTATTGACTGAGCCTTCAGGTTTTAGGCGTTTTTCGTAAATTGGAAAAAAAGACATAATCAACTCTAATCACTGTAATATTTCGCAGACAATTTGTGAAGTTATTACATGGTCTATTATTGTTCACAGACTCAGAAAAAATTTTGCTAGTCTGTGAGATATTGCTATTTGAAAAAGGTCAGCAAGACGCACTAAAAAGTAGCTCGGAAGAAAGATTAAGACTTGTTCACATTTCACGTTTTTCTACCGCGTGCTGAGTTCTTTTGAATTGTAGGTCAAGCAGGTGACTTTTGCCCTTGCAATACTGTAGTAATAGTCTGTTTCTTATAAAGAAATGGCCAAGGGTCACGTGTAAAGTATAGTCTGTTCTCATTGGATGTGTGTTTACGAGATTAAGCGGTGGACATTTCCATCTCGATACTGTCGGGGTCAAGCACAGTTTTATCTGGGGCGGGGGCTGAGTGAGTGATCCGCGTTGTCGGTGACGTAGAACGAAGTGACGACAAAAACTTGTGGTGGGTTACTTCGTCGGAGGAAAAGGGAGTCTATTCTACTTAGTGGGAGGGGAAAACTGTCATCTGCCATGCTGTCTGGTGTCATTAACGTTGTTTTGTGGAATTGTTTTGCTGTGAAGTGTTCAATGTTGAAACTGTGTTATGCCTGCGAAATGTAGACTCAAATTTTGTGTTGTATTTTCATTGCCATACCTTCATTTCTTCTGTCACTGTTGAATTCTCTGTGTATATTTGGTGATAAATATTTTGTACAGGTGTTATAATTCTGAAGGGTACTTGAAAAATGCTCTGTCACGTGTTAATACAGAGGTGGACTTGTTTCTTTTTACCATCTAGCACGCACAGGGCAAACTGATTGCCTGGTCCCAGAGTTTTTCTTGTATGTATATTATTTATCATTTTCTTTATATTTGAAACATGGACATAGTCACATAGGTCGCTTTTAAGGACAAACGGGCTAACCCAGATTTCGGGGGTTTCCAGAAATCTTGACCTACACCAAAAGTGGGCCTTGCCCTACCTATAAGAGAAGTGTTTTTCCTTTGGTGTTTATATTTGTTTGGTTGTTGAGAAAACTCTCGTCTTTTTAAGAAATCAACAAGGGGCAAAAACTTACCTTCGATTTTCTCAAAGCAGCATTATTTGGGATAGCCCGCTTGTGCTTTAAAGCGACCGATTCATCAAAATAACAACAAAAACTGACAGAGTGGCGCCGATGTGTCTCTGTGCGTGCTAGGCTGTGCGTCTGTCAGTGAACGTGAAATACGGGTGGGTCCACTCGGAACGCAAATTTGGCACAATTAGTGGAGGAAAATCTGGGAACTTTGCCAGCACATGATGTTACACTCGGCTCGTTTTTGTTTGGGTTTCAAGAGATGATATCGCTACGTCACCCTTTTGGATTCGACTTGAGCAGAACTAGTATTATAGTATTTATTCATGTTTTTCACTGGAATACTTGTGAAAAAGGAGATGTTTTGCTGTTGTTGTTGTTGTTGATATTCCTATGAATGTATGTATATATATATATAATATATATTCAATGTTTTGAATGACGGTTGAATATTTTCGATCACTTTGTGTTCAGGAGAATACTTTTGTCTTCTCTTTCCTTTTTTTTTTAAAATAGAAGAGGTAATGAGAAGAAAGAATTGGAACATATATAATATATTTCTTGAAGAATGCTTCTTCGGGCCAGAGAACAGAAACTTTCTCTTTTATTTTTATTTTTTTAATGAATATGTAATGAATAGTTTTAAATAAAATAATAACTAGTGAAAAAATATGGTACTTTAATTTTGCTAAGAATTTTGTTAATTTGAAGGATTGGGAAAATTGGGGGTTTGTTTTTAGATTTTAAGAAGTTGAAATTCAAATGTCATTTGTCTGTTGACTTTGAAAATTTCTCGTTCATTTTCGTTGCTTGCCGGGGAGTGTGGTCCAATTTGCGTCTTCTGCAGTGGTAGATACAGGAAGTTGTCGTCCCGCGGCTTGTCCCAGTAATGAGCTATGGGCATCAAAACCTGGCCAATTTCAGTGGCTAGAAACATCGTAAAGAAACAAACGACAATGCAGAGAGCTATAGATGGTCGGTCAGTTATATTTAAAAATTCTTGTTTTAATTGTACCAATTATTTTATTATTAAGTTTTTATTTAAATAACAGGTATAGACATCTGGTTTGAGGCTATGTGATTCTTTGATTCTACCTGTGCACTGTCGACTCCGCTGGGGGGGGGGGGGGGGGATCTTTGGGTCGGTTGATCTTCGAGTTAGTTGATCTTTTTCTCGGATCCCAGCTTCTGCTCTTCTTCTTTACAGATCCCAACGGTTAAATTACAACTTCGGATGAGTTGAACGGATTTTATTCCTACTCCCACTACAACATCAAATCTTCCGTAGTGGACTGTAGAAGAAAAATGGAAAAGATTATTATTGATTTTCGTTTTTTATACGAATGCATTGGTTTTGTTTTTATTTTTCTTCTTGGAAGTCGATGTTGGGTTACAGATATCCGGATGTCCAAAAGCCACGCTGTTTCTGCCTGCAGATTTAATAGATAAAGTAGCCATGCTTGGTGGCTCAATACATCTTTTCAGTTAGAATTTGAGAGTTTAGGAAAAAAGTTTTGGGCCTCTTCGAAATGGAAAGTGGGTTATATTTATGATTGTGTGGGTGTGTGTGTGTGAGTGTGAGTGTGTGTGTGTGTGTGAGTGTGAGTGTGTGTACAAAGAAGTGTACGTGTGTGTATGAGAGAGATATTGAGATCCTCATTTCTGGTGTTTTGTCAGCGAATCTATTGACTTGTTGTATTGTGCCTCTACATGATGTGTATAGTTTTGTTTTTGTAAATAAACGATGTCGGTCATAATTCAGGACTGTTGTTTTAGAGTTTTTGTTTTACGTGTATCGGTCACAATGTGGGTGTTTGGCGGGTGCTCTGGTGTGGTTTGCTCCTTCTTTCCTATCAAACATCTATCGTCCTTATCGTCCTCCTTCTTTTTTGTGTATGTTACTCTCTTGTAACACCTCGGCACTTATATGACCTTATTGGGTTGCAAGTGCCGTAAAATACTAAAACTAAAAATAATTCAGGAGAGTTGTTTCAGAGTTGTTTTCCGTACGTGTTTTTCTGTATATGAAGCAGGTGGTTGGGACTGGTGTGGTTTATCATAGTTTATGTAGCTGGCTTCACTGTCGTAGGCAGGGAGTTTGGTTCCCCAGCAGGCAGAAATTTGATCAAGTTTCTCCGTCTTTGTGCTTGGATGTTGTATTGGGTGGTTGGCGGGTGCTCTGGCGTGGTTTGCTCCTTCTTTCCTATCAAACATCTATCGCCCTGATCTCCCTTCCTTCTTTTTCGTGTTTGTTACTCTCTTGTAATACCTCTAATCTTTGGCACTTATATGACCTTATTGTGTTGCAAGTGCCGTAAAATGCTTACTAAACTCCGGTAAACTCCACTATTTCATGAGCTGACAGCTGAGGTGACTTGGCTTAAAATTTGGATTTAAAAAATAAACATATAGAGAAGAGACGGTTGGGAAAAAAATTAAATATGTCTAAATACAATATTCATGTATAGGAGAATAATTAACCCTATCTGTACGCCCTGGGTTCATTTTGTACCCCTGGGGTTGTATTCTTCACATTTTAGAATACATATAGTGCAAAGACCTCTTTGAAACTTTCAGCATTTCTGAAAAGATTATTTTGACAAACTGCTATGCAAAGCATACGGATCGGAAATGTTCTGTTTGGAGAGTGGTAGCACAGAGTTCCCCATGTCGTATGGATACGATAGTAAAACACGACGTCCGGATAGGGTTAATTATACCTAAATAAAATACACATTTAGAGGACTAGAGAGGACTGTTGGTAAAAAAAACAACCCATCTAAATATGCCTGAATAAAATACTGATCTAGAGGGAACGGTTGGTAAAAAAAATTAAATAAGCCTAAATATAATGCACCTCTAGAGGTGATGGTTCGTAAAAAATATAATAAAAAAATACCTAAATAAAATAAACATTTAGAAGACTAGATGAAACGGCCGTTAAAAAAAAAAAGTATTCCTAAAAAAAATACACATCAAGAGGAGACGGTTGTTTTAAAAAAAAAAAAGAGGAGACAGTAGGTATAAAAATGTTTTATGTGCTTGAATAAAATTGTCATTTAGAGAGACGGTTGGAAAAAATGAAAATGAATTATACCTAAATAAAATACTCGCCTAAAGGCGACGGTAAAATAAAATAAAATATTGCTAAATAAAATACTCATCTACAGGAGACGGTTGGTACCAAAAAAAAATTGAATATGCCTAAAAAAATACACAACTAGAGGTAACATTCGGTAGAAAAAAAAATTAAATATGCCTAATAATAAAAAGACTTCTAGATCTAGAGGAGACAGTTATTGAACACAAAAAAAATTAAACATGCCTAAAAATATATACATCTAGAGGAGACAGTAGGTAAAAAAAAAATTAAATATGCCCAGCTAAAATACGTCTAAGTAAAATGCACATCTAGAGGAGACAGTTGGTTTTAAAAAATATTTTTATTCCTAAAAGAATGCACATTTTGAGGAGACGGTTGGTAAAAAAAGAATTAAGTATGCCTAAATAAAATTCCGATCTAGAGGGGATGGTTTTTATAAAAATAATTAAATACGCCAGAATAAAATACTCATCTAAAGGAGGTTGGTTGATTTTAAAAAAAAAATATCCCAAAATAAAACACTCATTTAGAGGACACGGTTGTTGAAAAAAATAAAAAAGAATTATTCACCCCCCCCAAAATACACATCTAGAGGAAACGGAGGGTAAAAAAAAAAAATTATGCCAAAGGAAAGAGTTATTTAAGTGAGACGGTCGGTAAAAAAGTAATTAAATATTTCTAAAGTCATCTGGAGGAGACGGTTGGTAAAAAAAAAAGTAAATACGCCTATATAAAATTGCCGTTTAGGGGCGATGGTTATAAAATATAATTGAATTATTCCTAAATGAAATACTCATCTAGAGGAGACGGTAAAAAAGAATTAAATTAAATATTCTTAAATAAAATACTCATCTAGTAGAGACAGTATGTTAAAAAAATGTAAATATGCCTAAATATAAGACACATCAGGAAGAGATATGGAAAAAAAAAAGATATTCCTAATCAAATTATACATCTAGAAGAGACAGTTGTAAAAAAAATAATTTAAGGCGGATAAAGGAAATACTCATCTAGAGGAGACGGTTTGTAAAAAAAATAATTTTTAGTGCCAAAATAAAAAGCACATCTAGAGGAGATGGTTGCTAAAAAAAGAATTGAATATGCCCAAATAAAATACACATCTAAGGGAGACGTTTATTAAAACAAATAATAATCATAGCTAGCGTAGACAGTTGGTAAAACAGTAAATAAATCGGGATAAAAAAAATACCCAGATGGATATAACTGTTGGTAAAAGAAAAAAGTAAACATGATATAATATATAATAATAATATATTAATCTAGTGGAGCCAGCTGGTAAGAAAAAAATCACGACAGAAGTGCCCAGTACACAAAAATCGATGACGTTATAAGGGGAAGGAATTCAAGAATTACTTTTTACACACATTAGTAACTGTCATTGTTATTTCCCATTTTTGTCGCATAAATCTCTGATAGGTAAAAACAAAACCAGTAGAAAATGAATAAAAGGATAAATAAATAGATGAATAAATAGATGAATAAATAAATAAATAAATAAATAAATAAATAAATAAATAAATAAATAAATACACATCTAGAGGGCTCAGTGAAAAACAATAAATATCAAAGCAAGTGGAGACGGGAGGTGAAAAAAAATCGTTTGTAGTGGGGACAGTTTGGTATTTAAAAATTTTTTATGGCTAAATAAAATAATCACCTAGAGGTGACGGTTGGCAAAAAAACACATAAGACATGCCTTAAATAAATACACATCAAGAGGAAATGGTTGTTTTACACACAAACAAATTTAACTACTCCTAAATATAATACTGATCTATAGGAGACGTTTGGTAAAAAATGCATCAAAAATGGATTAAAAAAACAAACATCTAAAAGAGACGGTTGGTAAAAAAAAATGTTAAGCCTAAATATAATAAACATGTATAGGAGACGGTTGGTGAAAAAAAAAAATTAAATATGCGTAAATAAAATACTCATCTAGAGCAGACGGTTGGTAAAAAAATAAAAAGAATTATTACTAAATAAAATACACATCTACAGGAAAAGGATTACAAACAAAATTTAATAGGCCTAAAGAAAATATAGTCATTTAAGTGAGACAGTTGCTAAAAAAAAATTAAATAAGTGTAAATGAAATAGTCATCTAAAGAGGACTGTTGGTTAAAAATAAATATGCTTATGTAAAATACTCATCTAGAGGGGCCGGTTGGTGAAAAAAAATAAAAATCTTCCTAAACAAAATGCTTACCTACAGGAGACGGTTGGTAAAAAAATAAATTATTCCTAAATAAAATACACATCTAGAGGAGATGGTGGGAAAAAAAGAAAGAAATATGCCTAAATGAATTAGCCATATAGGAGAGACGGTTGGTATTCCAAA
The DNA here is from genome assembly GCF_000002075.1 of Aplysia californica. Classification (NCBI taxonomy): domain Eukaryota; kingdom Metazoa; phylum Mollusca; class Gastropoda; order Aplysiida; family Aplysiidae; genus Aplysia; species Aplysia californica. The sequence goes on along the minus strand of NW_004798027.1, from coordinate 337,035 downwards.
ATTAAATACTCAACTAGAGGAGATGGTAAAAAAAAAATTTAATATTCCTAAATAAAATAGGGCCTACTCATCTAGAGGAGACGGTTGATTAAAAAAAGTTATGTATGCCTAAATAAAATACACATCTGAAGGAGACGGTTGGTTAAAAAAAAATTATGCACGCCTAAATAAGATACTTATTTGAAGAAGACAATTTTTTTAAAAGTATGCGTTAATATGATACACCTCTAGAGGTTGGTTACTAAAACAAAGAAAATATGCCTAAATAAAATACTCATTTAGAAGAGACGGTTGGTAAAAAAAATAAAAAGAATTTTTCCCATATATAAAATAAAAATCTAGAGGAAAAGGTGGGTAAAAAAAAATTTAATATGCCTTAGAAAGTAGTCATTTAAGTGTCACAATCTAAAAATAAAATTGAATATCTGTAAACAATCTGTTACCCCAAAAAATAAAGTATGCCTAAATAAACTACTCATCTAGAAGAGATCGCTGGTTAAAATAATAATTGAATATGCCTAAATAAAATAGTCCTTTAGAGGACAAGGTTGTTAAAAAAAAAATTATTCCTAAATAAAATACACATCTAGAGGAAACGGAGGGTAAAAAAGAATGAAATATGTGTTAATAAAAAAGTCATCTATAGGAGACAGTTGAAAAGATAATATATATATATATAAATAAGCCAACATAAAATACTCTTCTAGAGGGAACGGTTGATAAAAACCCCCCCCACTAAAATATACTTTAATAAAAAACACATCTGAAGGAGACGGTTGGGAAAAACAAAACAAATATGCCTAAATAAAATACACATCTAGAAGGGACGGTGGGTAAAAATTTATAAAAAATATTCCCAAATAAAAAACGTATCTAGAAGAGACAGCCAAGACGTCCGTCTTGGGAGACAGTTGGTAAAAAATATATATATATAAATATACCTAAATAAAATGCTCATCTAAAGGAGACGGTTGGTAAAAAAAAATTAAATAATTAAATATGTTTTCGTTTTTTTAAATAAAGTACACATCTACAGGAGACGGTTGGTAAAAAAACCTTTTAAATATGCACGCCTAAATAAGATACTTATTTGAAGAAAACTATTACTCTATAAGTATGCGCTAATAAGATACACCTCTAGAAGAGACGCTTAGAGGATTAGGGGAAAAAAAAATATCGTAGCTAGTGGAGATGAGAGGTGAATAAAAAAATCGTATGTTGTGGGGGCAGTTGATATTTTTAAAAAATCATTTATGCCTAAATAAAATACTCTTCTAGAAGAGACGGTTGTTAAAAAAAAAAAAATGCCTAAATAAAATACTCATCTAGAGGAGACGGTTAGTCGGTAAGTTACAAAAAAACCCTACCAACCCCAAATATGAATAAGTAAAATACTCATCTAGAGGAGATGACTGGTTACAAAAGAAAAAAAAAATATGCCTAAAAAATACTCATGTAGAGGAGATGGTTGGTAAAAAAAAAAGAAGAAATATGCCTAGTAAAATACTCATCTGGAGGAGACGGTTGGTAAAAATAACCCTTAAATTTAAATATGCCTAAATAAAATACACTTCTAAAGGAGAGTGTCGGTTAAAAAAATTTTTTAATATACCTGAATAAAATACTCATTTAGAGAAGACGGTTGGTAATAAAAAACATTAAATATGCCTAAATAAAATATTCATTTAGAGGCCACAGTTGTTAAAAAAATAAAAAGAATTGTTCCTAAATAAAATACACTTCTAGAGGAAATGGTGCGTAAAAAAACAAATTAAATAGGACAAAAGAAAATAGTCATTTACGTGAGACAGTTGAATTATACACATCTACAGGAGACGGTTGTTCAGAAAAAAATAATTTTAAATGCCTAAATAAAATACTCATCTGGAGGGGATGGTTTTTATAAAAATAATTAAAATACGCCAGAATAAAATACTCATTCAGAGGACACAGTTGTTAATAAAATAAAACGAATTGTTAATAAATAAAATATACATCTAGAGGAAAGAGTGGGTAAAAAAAAGGTTAAATATGACTACAGAAAGTAGTCATTTAAGTGAGACGCTTGGTTAAAAAAAAATTTCATAAGCCTAAATAGAATAAACATCTACAGGAGACGGTTGGTAAAAATGCCCCCTAAAATATGCCTAAATAAAATACTCATCTAGAGAAGACGGTTGGTAAAAAAAATTAAATATGCCTAAATAAAATACACATCTAGAGGAGATAGTAAAAAAAAAAAAAATAAATTCTGCCTAAATAAAATACATATCTAGAGGAAACGGTGGGGGGAAAAAATGTAATGCCTAAAGAAAAAAAATCATGTTGGTTAAAAAAAAAAATTAAATATGTGAATATGAAATAGTCATCTAGAGGAGTCGGTTGGTAGAAAAAAATTTAATGTTCCTAAATAAAAAAAAACACATTTAAAGGAGACGGGTTCTACAAAAATAATGTTTTATTCCTAAATAAAATGCTCATAAAGTGGAGACAGTCTAAGAAAAAATTAAAATGCCTAAATAAAATACTCATCTAGAGGACACTGCTGGTAAAAATGAAATTAAATATGCCTAAGTAAAATACACATTAAGAGGGGACGGTTCGTACGGTAAAAAAAAATAATTTTATACTCCTAAATATAATTCACCCCTGGAGGAGACATAATTATAGCTGGTGTAGGCAGTTGGTAAAAAAGTAAATAAATCGGCCTAAATAAAATACCCAGATAGATGTGACTCTAGATAAAAGAAAAAAGTAAATAAATATATACATATTATTAATCTAGTGGAGTCAGTTGGTAAGAAAAAATAATGAAACGAGTGCCGAAAATGGTTTCTGAAAAAGAATTTAATTTAAGGCCAGTACACAAAAACAATGACGTAATCAAATACCTTTTGTAGGGTTCAAGGGAAAAAATTCATGTATTATTTTAAGAGACGTTTGGATTATTTCCACCACAGAAAAGTAAAAAGTAAAAAAATAATGTCAGGCATCGTTGTGAAATCAGGCATTCGTCAAAATTATAATGAAATCAGAGAAACTGGCATTTTTCTGGCAGTTGGTAAATAACATTATTTTTCTTTTCAAATGTTCTATTTTTGGCTCAGCACTTTTTATGTCTATTTAAAATCACATGTGTGTAGATTTTACCAGGTCGAAGGGCTGGAACTCAGATGGCACAGCTAGGGGAGAAAGTTGGTTTAATAGCCAAAAATTTTTTTTTTAACCCACAGAAAGTGGAGATGGTGCAATTAAATAACTAACACATCTTGTGGAGACCATTGGTGAAAAAAATCATAACAACTTTTGGAGGCGGTGAGAAAATAAAATAAATAAAAAATAAAAAACTTATCTTGTGGAGACGATTGGTTAAAAAATAAATAAACTACACATCTTGTGGAGAGGGTTGGGAAAAAGAAAAATAAATCACAGCTAGTGAAGGCGGTTTCAAAATCAAAAGAAACAAACGATACACGTAGTAGAAAAAAATGATGCAGAGATAATGTTTTATCATGGAAAGGAAAAGGAACTACAGGGTGATCCAAAAAAACTTTACAACTTGTTTTGTAAATATCTTCCCCCATACTGAAGTCTTGCGTTTCAGATTTGAGCATAACGTTTGGAAGCCAAAAGGAATTTTTCTGATATGTATTTTAGATAAGTTCAATGAATGGTTTTGCTCTATATAGCGCATTAAAAAAACAACCCAATTTCAACTTTGTCGCCATTTTCATAGCATGACGCACC
>NW_004798027.1:313671-333188 GCF_000002075.1 Aplysia californica | reverse complement strand
ATAAATAAATAAATAAATAAATAAATACACATCTAGAGGGCTCAGTGAAAAACAATAAATATCAAAGCAAGTGGAGACGGGAGGTGAAAAAAAAATCGTTTGTAGTGGGGACAGTTTGGTATTTAAAAAATTTTTATGGCTAAATAAAATAATCACCTAGAGGTGACGGTTGGCAAAAAAACACATAAGACATGCCTGAAATAAATACACATCAAGAGGAAATGGTTGTTTTACACACAAACAAATTTAACTACTCCTAAATATAATACTGATCTATAGGAGACGTTTGGTAAAAAATGCATCAAAAATGGATTAAAAAAACAAACATCTAAAAGAGACGGTTGGTAAAAAAAAATGTTAAGCCTAAATATAATAAACATGTATAGGAGACGGTTGGTGAAAAAAAAAAATTAAATATGCGTAAATAAAATACTCATCTAGAGCAGACGGTTGGTAAAAAAATAAAAAGAATTATTACTAAATAAAATACACATCTACAGGAAAAGGATGACAAAAAAAATTTAATAGGCCTAAAGAAAATATAGTCATTTAAGTGAGACGGTTGCTAAAAAAAAAATTAAATAAGTGTAAATGAAATTGTCATCTAAAGAGGACTGTTGGTTAAAAATAAATATGCTTATGTAAAATACTCATCTAGAGGGGCCGGTTGGTGAAAAAAAAAAAAATCTTCCTAAACAAAATGCTTACCTACAGGAGACGGTTGGTAAAAAAAATAAATTATTCCTAAATAAAATACACATCTAGAGGAGATGGTGTGAAAAAAAAAAATGAAATATGCCTAAATGAATTAGCCATTTAGGAGAGACGGTTGGTATTCCAAAATAAAATACTCAACTAGAGGAGATGGTAAAAAAAAAAATTTGATATTCCTAAATAAAATAGGGCCTACTCATCTAGAGGAGACGGTTGATTTAAAAAAGTTATGTATGCCTAAATAAAATACACATCTGAAGGAGACGGTTGGTTAAAAAAAATTATGCACGCCTAAATAAGATACTTATTTGGAGGAGACAATTTTTTTAAAAGTATGCGTTAATATGATACACCTCTAGAGGTTGGTTACTAAAACAAAGAAAATATGCCTAAATAAAATACTCATCTAGAAGAGACGGTTGGTAAAAAAAATAAAAAGAATTATTACCATAAATAAAATAAAAATCTAGAGGAAAAGGTGGGTAAAAAAAAATTTAATATGCCTTAGAAAGTAGTCATTTAAGTGTCACAATCTAAAAATAAAATTGAATATCTGTAAACAATCTGTTACCCCAAAAAATAAAGTATGCCTAAATAAACTACTCATCTAGAAGAGATCGGATGTTAAGATAATAATTAAATATGCCAAAATAAAATACTTTTTTAGAGGACACGATTGTTTAGCATAAAATTATTCCTAAATAAAATAGTCATTTAGAGGAAATGGTGGGTAAAAAACAATTAAATATGTGTAAATAAAAAAGCCATCTATAGGAGACAGTTGAAAAAGATAATATATATATAAATAAGCCAACATAAAATACTCTTCTAGAGGAAACGGTTGATAAAAACCCCCCACTAAAATATACTTTAATAAAAAACACATCTGAAGGAGACGGTTGGGAAAAAAACAACAAATATGCCTAAATAAAATACACATCTAGAAGGGACAGTGGGTAAAAATTTATAAAAAATATTCCCAAATAAAAAACGTATCTAGAAGAGACAGCCAAGACGTCCGTCTTGGGAGACAGTTGGTAAAAAATATATATATATAAATATACCTAAATAAAATGCTCATCTAAAGGAGACGGTTGGTAAAAAAAAAAAAAATTAAATATGTTGGTTTTTTTAAAAAAGCAATAATAAATCACTGATAGGTTTTTTAAAAAAAACAGTAAAAAAAGATAAATTAAAAAAAAAAATAAATAAATAAAATAAAATAAAAATAAATAAATAAATAAAATACACACTTAGAGGATTAGGGGGAAAAAAAAATATCGTAGCTAGTGGAGATGAGAGGTGAATAAAAAAATCGTATGTTGTGGGGGCAGTTGATATTTTTAAAAAATCATTTATGCCTAAATAGAATACTCTTCTAGAAGAGACGGTTGGTAAAAAAAAAAAAATCCTACTTAAAATACTCATCTAGAGGAGACGGTTAGTCGGTAAGTTACAAAAAAACCCTACCAACCCCAAATATGAATAAGTAAAATACTCATCTAGAGGAGATGACTGGTTACAAAAGAAAAAAAAAATATGCCTAAAAAATACTCATGTAGAGGAGATGGTTGGTAAAAAAAAAAGAAGAAACATGCCTAGTAAAATACTCATCTGGAGGAGACGGTTGGTAAAAATAACCCTTAAATTTAAATATGCCTAAATAAAATACACTTCTAAAGGAGAGTGTCGGTTAAAAAAAATTTTTAATATACCTGAATAAAATACTCATTTAGAGAAGACGGTTGGTAATAAAAAACATTAAATATGCCTAAATAAAATATTCATTTAGAGGCCACAGTTGTTAAAAAAATAAAAAGAATTGTTCCTAAATAAAATACACTTCTAGAGGAAATGGTGCGTAAAAAAACAAATTAAATAGGACAAAAGAAAATAGTCATTTACGTGAGACAGTTGAATTATACACATCTACAGGAGACGGTTGTTCAGAAAAAAATAATTTTAAATGCCTAAATAAAATACTCATCTGGAGGAGATGGTTGGTATAAAAATAATTAAAATATGTCTGAATAAAATACTAATTCAGAGGACACAGTTGTTAATAAAATAAAACGAATTGTTAATAAATAAAATATACATCTAGAGGAAAGAGTGGGTAAAAAAAAGGTTAAATATGACTACAGAAAGTAGTCATTTAAGTGAGACGCTTGGTTAAAAAAAAATTTCATAAGCCTTAATAGAATAAACATCTACAGGAGACGGTTGGTAAAAATGCCCCCTAAAATATGCCTAAATAAATTACTCATTTAGAGAAGACGGTTGGTAAAAAAAATTAAATATACCTAAATAAAATACACATCTACAGGAGACGGTTGGTAAAAAAAAAGAAAAGAAATTCTGCCTAAATAAAATACATATCTAGAGGAAACGGTGGGGGGAAAAAATGTAATGCCTAAAGAAAAAAAATCATGTTGGTTAAAAAAAAAAATTAAATATGTGAATATGAAATAGTCATCTAGAAGAGTCGGTTGGTAGAAAAAAATTTAATGTTCCTAAATAAAAAAACACATTTAAAGGAGACGGGTTCTACAAAAATAATGTTTTATTCCTAAATAAAATACACATCTAGAGGAGGCGGTCGGTTAAAAAAAAATTAAAATGCCTAAATAAAATACTCATCTAGAGGACACTGCTGGTAAAAATGAAATTAAATATGCCTAAGTAAAATACACATTAAGAGGGGACGGTTCGTACGGTAAAAAAATAATAATTTTATACTCCTAAATATAATTCACCCCTGGAGGAGACATAATTATGGCTGGTGTAGGCAGTTGGTAAAAAAGAAAATAAATCGGCCTAAATAAAATACCTAGATAGATGTGACTCTAGATAAAAGAAAAAAGTAAATAAATATATACATATTATTAATCTAGTGGAGTCAGTTGGTAAGAAAAAGTAAAGACACAAGTGCCGAAGATGGTTTGTAAAAAAGAATTTACTTTAAAACAAATCCACAAAAACGATGACGTAATCAAATACCTTTTGTAGGGTTCAAGGGAAAAAATTCATGTATTATTTTAAGAGACGTTTGGATTATTTCCACCACAGAAAAGTAAAAAGTAAAAAAATAATGTCAGGCATCGTTGTGAAATCAGGCATTCGTCAAAATTATAATGAAATCAGAGAAACTGGCATTTTTCTGGCAGTTGGTAAATAACATTATTTTTCTTTTCAAATGTTCTATTTTTGGCTCAGCACTTTTTATGTCTATTTAAAATCACATGTGTGTAGATTTTACCAGGTCGAAGGGCTGGAACTCAGATGGCACAGCTAGGGGAGAAAGTTGGTTTAATAGCCAAAAATTTTTTTTTGAACCCACAGAAAGTGGAGATGGTGCAATTAAATAACTAACACATCTTGTGGAGACCATTGGTGAAAAAAATCATAACAACTTTTGGAGGCGGTGAGAAAATAAAAAAAATAAAAAATAAAAAACTTATCTTGTGGAGACGATTGGTTAAAAAATAAATAAACTACACATCTTGTGGAGAGGGTTGGGAAAAAGAAAAATAAATCACAGCTAGTGAAGGCGGTTTCAAAATCAAAAGAAACAAACGATACACGTAGTAGAAAAAAATGATGCAGAGATAATGTTTTATCATGGAAAGGAAAAGGAACTACAGGGTGATCCAAAAAAACTTTACAACTTGTTTTGTAAATATCTTCCCCCATACTGAAGTCTTGCGTTTCAGATTTGAGCATAACGTTTGGAAGCCAAAAGGAATTTTTCTGATATGTATTTTAGATAAGTTCAATGAATGGTTTTGCTCTATATAGCGCATTAAAAAAACAACCCAATTTCAACTTTGTCGCCATTTTCATAGCATGACGCACCTGTTCGCATTAGGCCTACCACTAAAAGTTGCAACAATCGCGCCTTATTGCAAGCTACAGCAGTCTAACAAGCCTTCAGAAGTCTGCAGATATTATTTTTCTCAAATTTTGTTTCACCTGCTGAGATCATGGCTACGTTTAATAAAGAGCAGAGAGCTTTTTGTATTGAATATTACCTCTCCACAAACTCACCATCCCTGACATTTCGTAAGTTCTGCTCACGGCGTGGAGAGAATGCTTAGGTGCCCTCAAGACCTTTGGCGTCATGAGTAGAGAAGTTCCGTCAGTTTGGATCTACAGTGAATCTGAACTTAAAAGTTCTTTAAGAAAAATGACCACTTCAGGTCGAACACGCACCATGCGCAGCCCTTTAAACGTCACCAGAGTGCAGCATTCAGTCGCTGAGTCCCATGAGACGTCTGTCCGTGGATGATCTGCAGCTAGGACTTTCCTACACATCAACAGTCTGCATTCTCATGGCAGATCTTAACCTACGACTATACCATGTTCATCTGCGCTAGGCCGAGATGACATGGATCAGAGCATGGCAATGTGTTCATGATTCCTCGATTGTCTTGTAAAGAGGGATCATTTCCTCGATGACTTTTGGTTTAGTGCAAAGCCCATTTTCACCCTGCGGGGTATGTTAACTCCAAAAATGCTGTCTATTGGGCACCCCACTCTATTGTCTCTGGAAGCCACTACTTAGTGAACATAAACGGTGTATGTGGCTTAAAAGACTCATGGTTTAACGGGTCCTTGTGTTAGGGCGCCACTAAACATTTCGAACGACGTGTTAAAAATGTGTCGAGTCCAAAGGAGGGAATGTGGAGCACTGCTTCTAGGAATTTCAAAATTAAATCATTAGGTTTTTAAAACTCTGTAAACGAAATTAAATATTGTTTAGATGTCACAAGGATGGAAAATTAATGTCAGAGTCAGAGAGAAAAAAAAAGAAAACGGTCAGCTAATATTTTCACGACTTCCTAAACAGGATTTTTAAACATTGGTGAACTTTGCGTTTTTGGGTGCTTTTTTAAAAAACCGTTTCCGTTTTCAAAACATGTTTCTTCTTCGTGGATTTTATATCAAACAAATTCCTTTTGAATGAATTATGTCTGTTCCAAATTACAGCGTTCTAGAACAATTTTTGCGCGAGATAATCAGAAAAAAGTTGTAAAGTTGTTTTTTTGGATCACCCTGTACTTCGATCCTTTGTAAGAGAAAAGGACTTTGCCGTCTCTCAAGACATACACGTTTCTGTGAGTGGATATTTTTCTTAGTTTTAGTAAGAGTTTTACGGCACTTGCAACATAACGTAATATGAGTGCCGAAGATTAGAGGTGTTACAAGAGAGTAACAAACACAAAAGAGAAGGAGGAGAGATGAAGACGATACATGTTTGATAGGAAAGAAGGAGCAAACCACACCAGAGCATCCGCCAACCACCCACAGACTTTTCTTATTCAAAAAGAAGTCTTAATCAAATGTGTGCTGGATCTACTCCATATTGGGAATTTATTTGGGTCCGTTCCTGTCACTCTGTTATGTAAATAGGGAGCTCAACTGAAGGATGTGTGGTGATGATAATTTCCCCACAGAAAGTTTCTGTCAGGAACCTGTAGCCATCAACTTCGGCACATGAACTACACTTCATGACGGCTGTTACCATTGCCATTGGGAAATATTGAGAGGATTTACATCATTTTCATTTTAGTTAGAGTTTTACGGCATTTCTAGCACAATTAGATCACATAGGTGGCAAAGATGAAAGGTGTTGCAGGAAAGTAAGACACAAAAAAGGAGGGGAGATACAGACAATGGATGTTTGATACCAAAGAAAGAGCAGACCACACCAGAGCACCGCCAACCACCCACAAGGGAGTGGTCGTTTGAACAGTTGGTGAAATAGAGCAGGTTCCGCTGTACTCACAACTGAAAAAAAACCATAGGGTCAAGTGTCGTTTTGTTTAAGTAAGAGTTTTACGGCACTTGCAGCACAATAAGGTCATATAAGTGTGGAAGATTAGAGGTGTTACAAGAGAGTAACAAGCACATAAAAAAGGAGGAGGAGAGATAAGGATGATAGATGTTTGATAGAAAAGAAGGAGGAGTGATAAGGAGAGATAAGGACAATAGATGTTTGATAGAAAACAAGAGCAAACCACACCAGAGCACATGCCAACCACCCACGTCAAGTGTTAGAAAAAATCAAACTTTCCCAACAAATCAAACGCAAAAACTGTGTATTCTTGAGGGTTTAATTACGTAGAGAGATACAAAAAACACAGACATATTATGTGTACCAATGACAGAGGTGACGACTACTTCCGTGATTGGAAAGACATTGTTGCCACTACAACAAACAAAGATTTGAATTTGAACAACACACAAACCAAAGAAAAACAGGAAGGAGAAAAAGATCAGTTGAACCTAGAAATAGAAATATAGGCATCATGAAACTTCCACAGATAACTGAATTCAACATATTGTGGTATAGAAGTTATTATAATTATAACAAACTGCACAGTGAAATTTGCAGATAATTTTTTTTAAATAAAAAAATTTATCACCCCAAACAAAACCAAAAATTAGCTAAAAAAACAAAAGTATTCATCGTTAAGCGATTTTCACAAATTTCAGGGTAGAAAAATGTTTAAAGAAAAAACCCAACAAACTATCCATTGACATCTACCAAATGAACACATGTAAAGTTTCAACCCTTCAAAAATGCATTTGTAAGCCATTTGTGCATGCAAAAGCGTGACAATAGTTACGCGGGTGAAATAGAATGTGAACTTTTCTCAAAATACAAGTCAAATTTACCAAAAAATCACAAAAACAAAACCACTTTACAAATAAGACAGGAAGAGCAATGGACAAATCCATAGTTCTTCACGCCCCTTCCTTCCAGGTAACCAAAAAAAAAAAAAGTCTAACCAAAATGTCATCATTCGACATTCACAGAGAGTCAAATTGGAACTATGTGCGTCACGACGCAGTGGAATCAGGCGCTCGTCAATTTTTTAAAATGCAGAGTTATTGGTATCATTTTAAAGTTTGTTCATTTATCTTGCTTTCTGTGAAAAAAATACTCATCTATCATAAATAGGAGTCGAGATATTTGCAATTGAAGGAGGTGGGGGTTGCTTGGTTTCAGATGTAAACTTAGCGAGAAAATGGCAATCAAAGTGCCTAAAGCTTGAGAGTCCATAGAAACTGAAAATATACATTTTTGTGCCTCAAATCAACATTTCTAAGTAAAATCCAGAAATGTGTTTTTAAATAGACCGTAACCGTGTTGAGTCAAAAAACAAAAATTGTATAAAAATTGCCAAACACACAGAAAAATGCCAGTTTCTTCAGATTCATTATTTTGAGGAGTGCCTGAACTCACCACGAAGCCTCACATGTGATTGTTTGATAACTGTAGGAGAGGACAAGAGGGATGGGAACTGCGGGTCAGGTCGGGAACAAATATCCAGTCTTCTATAGGCCACTCTGAAGGTACATTCACAGGTACAGTATGTGCATATATAGGTGCACAATGCTCCATTTTGACGGATTCTGCGCGACTAAATTTGACTGGTATTGCCCTGAGCGCTGTTACCCTTTCATCTCTTTCAAAGTCCTCAAAAGTCCCACATTTAGGCAATAACAATACCCTCTTGTAGTCTATGAGACTACTTTCGTGTAATTTCAAGGTCATATTTTGACAGCATCATTCCAAAAATGCCCAAATCAATGTGTGGAGGTTTCTAAACTTTACTTTTACTTTTATCTGACACTAGTACCCTTTTGGGTGTCGCGGGAAGAAAGAGACGTCTCTCTGCCACCAGACGGAGAGCTAGGGTCAGGGGGATGCTGTGAGTCGTTACTGTTTCCCTGACTCCATCTATCCAGGTTTCCAAACATTTCCCCAAGAAGGCATCACAAGAGACATCTTACAATACATAGACTCGTTTTGTTCCATTTTTCTCCTGCCTAGTTTTTAATTGAAAAAAAACAAAACGAAATAAGAAATGCCAAAGTCATGGTTGTGGTTTGAGCAATTTCTTTTTTGTACTTTGGTATTCTTTGCCATATCGACAGACCGAAGGGCTAGAACCCAAATGGCTGCTGGATCGGAAAAGTAAAAAGTAAAGTAAAGTACTTTGGTAATTTTCTCAAAACTTTACCCAAAAAATGACATTGGCGCTAGCGGAATAACTTCCGACGATGTGCAACTGCAAGATATAGCGTGTCTCAACTGAGCAAAACTTCTGGTGTGCACCCCAAAACCAACGACAAGTCAATAGACAAACAAACAGTTGTTGGTAAAAACGTGACCGCGTCCGAAACTGCATAATAATATGGTCAATTTAATGAGTGCGCAAAACAGTTGTAAAGACATTTTGTTGTGTGTAACCTCAAAGGTCTCTCGTCAGTGTTCACAGCCAGAACTAGAGCCATAGATGGTGAAGGGGGAAGAAAGGAGAAGTCCCACAGCAGTACAAGCAACGGTCCAAAAATAAAGACGGTACGTTGGTACTGCGTCTCTCGTCTGTCCCGCCGGTACCTCATCTAGCGACAGTCTTGGACGTCTTCTCTCTACTTCCTCATCTAGCGACAGTCTTGGACATCTTCTCTCTACTTTCTCATCTACAAAATCCCAGTCATTTCTTTTCTTTAAAAGTGAGAGGGAGGGAGAGGGGGTTCCGTCCAGCTTGTTTTGTGGGTTAGATGTGTGAAAGTTTTACAACGCTAGCAACTGCACAAGGTCCCACCCCATGCACACAATGCAAAGAGTCCAGCCATTACACTACAAGAAGCTGGACAAATATTTCTGCCCTCAGGGCTTTTAATTCAATCCCGTTTCTCCCCTTCAGCCCACGAAACAACTTCCTGGGATCCTTTCCTCTTTATTTCAATAAGCTATTATATAATTTATACAGCACAGTGCAAATACCACAAAACCCGTCAAACATGGATGAACATTCTGAGAGTGAAACAAGATCTGTTCAAAGAAATACCAAACCAGAAGAAAAAAATATTGTAAATATAGAAAAAAAGTATTCAATCAAAATATTATGTATGCAAAAAAGCTGAAGTAAATCAAAGACCTCAACTGGTCAAAAAGCCGTAGAAAATTCACAGCTTTTGATATTTTGAAGACAGTGATCAGGGTATAAAACACCATACTGAACGTTGTATTCACATAGCCGAGTCAAGTCTGCATAAAATTAAACATCATATCCGCCAAAGATCAAAACAATAATAATAAAAATAAAAATCCTAATCACAAGCATAATAATATAATAGTGGCAATAACGATAATAATGTTTTCCCTACAAAAGTAGAAAGAACTAAAATGTCCCCAGAGTGAGTACATTATCTCAATTTCTGCCCCCCCCCCCCTCCCGGCTTATTGGGATACCATTGTGTCAGGTATTATGTCACCTCAGTCATTTAGAAATACAGCTTAAGTTCAAAGTTCAGAGGCTAAAAGTTGTCTGCAAACAAAGCCAGAGACATGACGAAAAAACAAGTACAAACACAGGTAGTCAATACTGTTGGTCCACATCATGCTTTAACTCTTTATCTCTGGCAAGCCGCTCCCAGTTGGAACCACTGTGTCGGTGAGTCGTTGACAGTACATAGGCTCGGGCACATTCATTTATGACGACTTCAACATCAAATTACTCTACGACAGTTGCCGAAAACAGATCTCTTTTATCGGGATTTCATTCATTAGATGAAGAACTATCAAAATAGGTTCACTTGTTTTCATTTAATGACCAATTTAGCAACATTTTTGATCATTTTTAGATTTAGTATTAAAACATGCCGCAGTATAGTGGGTTTACCCCCTCGGAGATAAAGAGTTAATTGCACAGGTTCATCCTAGTTAGAAAACAAAACAAAAAAATCAAACAAAAACAGCACTTATGTGCAAAAACAATTTTTAAAAAAAGGGTATATTATACATAAATGCCACATAAACCCTTCATAAAGATAACATTTTTCTTCAAAACCCAGCAAAAAGGATGATTTTTTTCATAACACGTCTTCCAGAGTCCCCGGAAAAATCATTGCAAGACGGCAAAAGTATTGAGCGGGCAGAACGCCAAAGACAGGGGGAAAGAATAACTCCACGTCTCGCACAGCCCCGACACTCTGAGGACAACCGACTTGACGAAGATACACGATAAAACTGTTTCTGATACAACACAATACGATTATTTCTACCATCTGGGGAAAAACACGACGGTGACATCATCAGCCTTCCGTCTGGTCATTCCTCCTCTTCTTTTTCCTAGTTTCACAAATTGTACTTTAACAAAAACCCAACAACAAACAAGCGTACAATAAAGACCATTCTCGGGTCAAATAGAACACAAAAGCATGCGAGGGAAAAAAACGAAAGAAGCAACAATTAAGTAAAGTTACGTCATGACAAAGCAGACTCCAATGTTCTGCAGAAAAATATATTATTATTCATGTCAGCAAAATATGTACATAGTTTACACAACTCCTCCCTGCCCAAAACTTCGACCACAGACTTCACAGCGTAAGACTAAGATTAAGACCAGTTACTACAGATAGCTTCGGCCAAATCCATGAGGGCTGCTTTCCTCTACAAAAGCAGGATTCCGGATGTGTGGAAATGATCCTAGTTACTAGTAAGAAACAGTACCTACCATACAGACAGCCAATCACTGAGCACAATTCTCTTTTCCCACGGACAACTACAAAATGTTCTCTGTCCCCGATGATCTGTCTCCTTGCACCGTTACTTTCACTTTCTAAATGCCACGCCACTTCAATTGACATGAATGACAGCAGTGGGGGCTCCTATTTGTCATCAAGATTCAAAGCACTTTCTCCGTTCTTCCATCTCCTACTTCTCCTCAGCCAGTTTCATCAGCCCGTGACAACACTGCCCAAATCCACGCCACAACCAACTCACTTTTACTTTACTTTACTCATCCGGCAGCCATTTGAGTTCTAGCCCTTTCGCCTAATGCCACGACCCACAAAGAAACTGTAACAGTAAGCCGTGTTACATTACACTGTGAAGTCTTTACAAAGACAAACTATAACAGTAAGCCGTCTGACACTGTGAAGTCTGTCAGTCTTCCACCATCAAGTCTGTCCTCAGACAGCAGCCCGACAATCTCAGATCCTGCTTGGGTTTCCCTGTGAGTCTCCTACCTGTGTTCCCGTCAACACCATCACCACCGACGGCAAAACAGCTCGAGCTCAAACGTCTCTCTTCATCATCAACGACGACGACCAAGCCCAACAAAACAAAACATACACCATAGGCCACAAGACCAGGTAGCCAGTTTTTTTTCTGTTTTAAAAAAAATACAAATTTAGAAAGTCCAGAGAGAACTACATTATCCGATTATCACAGTAACAGTACGAAAAGCAACGTTTCTAGTGTGTGTTCATTTTATCTTCTCACCCCCCCCCGGCTTTTTCTTCCTGCTCCCTTCCCACTCCCAGACCTGGGCACTAATCTCGTGCTTAAAACACAAGCCTTATCATGAAAAGTGGAACTTCACACACTTCAAATTCTAATTACAGCAGGAAATAAAATATGTCAACTTCCTAGATAATTTTTCTCCCCCTAGGGTGAAAAATCTAAATAATACCCATTCTGCATCTCCACTTCCAACAAGAATTTCAGAAACAAAAGACTTCTTAGTTTCCTAAAAGATGCAACAAATTAGACAGTTCCAAAACTAAGGGAAATCACGATTTGGCTTTTTTCAGTTCGTAACAGCTTTGGAAACGAAGTACCTCAAAGCCCCCCCCTCCCCCGACTGTGAGACTGTGTGGCACAAGTACAAGAGGTAACTGTCATCATGAGGTGGCCACGCAGGGGTGAACAAAGCAATCAGTGCCGCACGTCAAAGCAATGAAAATTACACTTGTGTCACGTGGTGGAGTCAGGCGCTCGTCAATTATTGGGCATGTGGAGTTATTGGTATCATCTAAAAACTTATTCACTATCTTGAAAAGAAGTCAATATATTTTAGATTGAAAAAGGTGCTGACGCTTGGTTTCAAAGGTACAAATAGCGAGAAAATGGCCGTCGCCAAAGTTTGGTTATTTTGATAGCTTGACAGTCCATGGAAACTGAAAACTTACTTTTTGTGCCTTTAATCAACGATTTTCAGTAAAATCCACACAGAATTGTGTTCTTAATTGTACACCAATGGTGTCAGGCCCAAAAACAAAAATTCGATAAAAGTTGCCAAACTGGCAGAAGAATGACAATTTCTTCAATTTTATTAAGTAGACGAGCCCCTGATCTCCCCACAATGTCTCACATATATATAATAACTGGCGGCACCACGGCCACAACACAAAAGTATAAACATGCCGCAATGACTTCTTCATAAGGAGAATCAAACTCATGCTCAAGTTTCAGGCAAAGAAAAATTTTTAATACACATGCAAAAAAAAAAAAATGGTCTTGGGAAATTATCATTAAAAAAAAAAAAGCCGCAAAAACTCTTGATGAAAGACATTATTATATTATTTATGAACAAAAAAAAAAATTCATTTACTGCCAGAAACTTGGCCAGAACATTAGAAATGACTTTGGTATCCATATTTCATAGACAAATCAATTTTATGCATCCTGTGCCCAGTCAGAAAAAGCTGAGAAAGAATGTGAGATTAAAACAAAAGACAAAAATGTTATACGTTCTTAGATCTGTGGGTGCTTTCTGCTGGTGGAAAAATTTTTTTTTGCCAGATTAGGAAGCAAAAATTAAAAAGAAAATCTATTTACAACAGTGTCGCTGGTAAATGCTCATTAGCTTTGACATAGAAATCTTCATAACAAACATTTGCAATAGTGCATGAAAACATAACTGTCAATAGCTGACAACGACAGACATTTTGATACTGGACATGAGACACAACGTACTTTTATATGCTTTGGATAAAAACTTCACATTTTGAACATCGGGGAGATGGGACCAACCTATCTTGTCTTAAAAAAAACAACAACCCAAAAACCCTTTCTAGGAGAAGGTACAAACTCCTAGACAATACTTTCCGTCAACTCGCATAACCAAGCTATTTGTCCAGGTACAGGGTTACGCCTCTGTGATACGGGCTGGTCTATTCTATCCCATAACATTGAAAAATGGCGTATTTCAAGATACAGCGGATTGATCCCATACGCCTATGCTTGGTATATCATGCGACCCCAGACGAAAGCCTCTACATCAGACACTTATTGTGTTATTGCCGGGTCATGAAAAGACCAAAACAATGTTCACTCAGTATTTCTCTTCGTCTCTTTTGTCCACACGTTTTCAAACTCGTGGGATATTCCGCCACATGGCTGAAGATCTCAAAACTTCCAGGAAGTCCCAGATCTACGTATGAAACAAATCAAAACAAAGTTTCCGCTTCATTCAAAGAGATGAGCCATACCGAGAGACTGCAGTACTAAACCATGCCCTCGAGGGTGATTGAGCTCATTCAACATTCTTGTTATAAATTTAAACAGGTACTGTGACCCATTTACGCTTATAACTACAATAAAAATTCAAGACAAAATTCCACATTGTATCACAAAATATTTTTAAAAATTCAAGACAAAATTCCACAATGCATCACAAAATAATTCATAAAAATTCAAGACAAAATTTGAACATTGCATCACAAAATAATTTCAGATTTGCCTCAAAGGCAACATTTCAGTGAGTGCGAACCTAGAAATAAAACTTCTTCCTCAGCACTGTCAAGTAACCAGAATTCACGGTTCACACTCCGGTAACCATAGCAACAGGCGTAAATTGTACGGAATTAATGTAACACCCCTCCCCCCCCCCAAACAAAACAAACCAAACACATACAAGAGACATAAAGCTATCATCTACCGAGTAACACAGAAGCTGCAAAAGATTGACACAGAACACGAGACACATCAAAATGGAAACATTTTACAGGAAAAAGCAAAGATATCCAAGAAAAACACCTCGTGGAGTCTTAACTTTTTCTTGTTATAACAATTTTAAAAAACCAATCACATAACGGAAAGAAAAAACAAGTACTGCAACTTAATCTATTCTTATACTACCAGAAATGAAATAAATTCATTAACACCCATAAAATGAAAGAAAAAAGAACTACCTTTTCAACTCCTGGTAATATTTCTATAATAAAAAACAACTAATCCATGAATCTTCCACTACAATACTCGATACGCAAACTCTCTAGATTCTATGAAAAGCGATCAAGAATGCTTTCGACAGAACTCTTAACAACACTTCTGACAGAGTTGAACATATGCATATATATAAATATATATACCACCAATTCCAACCCACCCTTCCCCTTACACATTATGACCGAAACATTTTACCGTGCCAGCCCATCCTAAACTTCAAATCCACCCAACAAAACAGCCCCATTGGCAAATCGTCCCACATGGAAACACCCATGCTGTACTGTTGACATTTACACAGCGTTCTCTTCTCCCCACGTAGGAACACCCGCCGCACTGTCGTCGTTTACACAGCGTTCTCTTCTCCCCACGTGGGAACACCCGCCGTACTGTCGTCGTTTACACAGCGTTCTCTTCTCCCGCGTCGTCCACACCGTGCACGATGATCTTGAAGATCTGCGGGTGCTCGATGTAGTTGCCCAGGACGGCGTACACCAGCGTCTTCTCATCGGGGGCTCCGTACTCCGCACTGCGTTTGCTCACTGGAACAGCAAACACAAAGATTCAAGTGGCTCACTTTTTAAAAAAAATGTTAGATACAAAGATACAAAGAGCATTTTAGTTTTCGTAACAGTTTTACATAGAAATTAGTTTTTTAAAGTTTTAATAAGTACTACAGTGCATACAGTGCAAGCTGCCATTTTACAGTAGCTAAAACACTAAAATACAGACATGATTTTTCGCTGTCTACAGCCAGGTACCAATTCCCACCTGGGCGAAGTGTGAAAAATCTGTATAAAGTGCCTTTCCCCAAGGACAAAACATTGGGCCTGAGGCTCGAACTCCCAAACACGCAACCCACGATTACGAGTTGGTAACCTGACCATTAAGATAAGATAAAATAGATAATAACGCTGACAAAATGTACATATTACATTAGATGCATAATTCAACCACATGCAGGAATTTAATTACAAGCCCTTTAGAGTTACATAGATACATACTGGAAAGAGCAATCCACACTGACGGTTATTCTGACAATAGCCTTATGCTGGATGGTAAAAGACCACAGACGCCATTGTAAACACGCAGCATGTACACACAGCTGACCAGCGACGGACATACCTCCACCGACAAACTTCTCCATCCAGAAGCTCTCATAGCTGCCACACTTGGCTCGGATGCGATTGCCGAACGGGGCCAAATCCTCGAGGGCTGGCTTCACCAGACGATAATTGTCCCGAACCACGACCGCGCTCTTCATGTAGTAGCCGGACTGTTTGTTGACGAGGGGGCGCAGGTCCAAGGTCAAAGTGGTGCCAGGGATTGAAAAGACAATGACGAAGGTGATTGGTCGTGCTTTTGTATTCGTAAGAATATTAAGGCACTTGCAACTCAATTACATCATATATGCGCTGAAGACTAAGAGGTGTTACAAGAAAGTATCAAACACAAAAAAGGAGACAAAAGAACAGTACATGTTTTGCTTTCTTTAAGTAAGCGTTTTATGGCACATGCAACAAAAGAAGGTAATTTAAGTGCCAAAGAATAGAGGTGTTACAAGAGAGTAACAAACACAAAAAAGGAGGAGAAGATATAAGGACAATAGATGTTTGAAGTTTTATAGGAAAGAAGAAGCAAACCACAACAGAGCACCGCCAACTTTCCATTAAAGATGATAGAGATAGAGGAGAGTCATAGTTTACAAACACAGTATACCAGACATAGATTTTCACGCAAAGACCGCAAAGACCCCTTCAGTACATATTCTAATCCAGAGAATGTGCTCATTGTTGTTGTTGTTGCTAACAACAGTACACACAAGAGACTCACAGAAAATTTCAACAAAGTAAAACAGACAAACCGCACCGAGGAGCCCAACAGTTGAGTGCAGTGTACATTAGACTTGGCAGACGAGACAAAACACAAATCTCGACTCGTACCCCATTTTATGACAAAAACATGGCAATGTACAAAAGGTAAAGTGCTGTGTATTAATAAATAGACAAATAAATATAGATCAATACATGAATGAATGAATGAAAAAAAAAAAAATAGATAAAAGAATAAATAAATGAATAAAGAAATAAATAATAAATGAATAAATAAGTAAAATGAATATTGTATTGCACACCATGAGCTTCTCTAAAAGATCCAGAATGTCCGATGGCGGTGCAATGTTGGCACGGTCGAGCCTCATGATGTAGCATCTCTCCAGTCTGCGGTCCATGATGGCTGTGTAGTTCTGAAAACAAACAGAAAAATACAATTCAAACACAAGAAGGGGGGGGAAGAATTTTTAAAAAGCAGCTTTATCAGCCTTAAGAAAAACCTGGCTCAAAGTGGTTGTTATCAACTGAAATTTTTTTTTGCCCCAGTGGAAAATTTTCGGTGGCTGTACAAGAAAGGTAAAAACATATGTTGATATCCATAATATTTAAATTGTTTTAATTCTCACAAATATCAAAGTCAAAACTCTAACCAAATCTGGACAAAAACAGCTGAAATGGTATGGTGAAAACTGTGAAATAGTAGTATTGGTTTAACACCTGTATCTACACTTTGAGATTATTTATGAGGGGGGGGGGGGGGGGGGAACCTCCAAGTTTTAACATTTATCTCCAAAAGGACCAGGAAAACCGCCACGAATAATTAGTGACCAAAAACTCTTACAGAAAACTAAGAAACAAAAAGCCATCCGAACTTACCGAGACAAAGTCGTGCCAGACCGTGTTCTCGCGCACCTCATCAAAGCTGGGCGTGTGCATCTCCTCGTACTGCTCGACGCGCGACACCTCGATGCCTTCCTCCATGAAGTCCATCACGTAGTGTGCCTTGTACATGGCCTGGGGCTGGGGGGAGTGGGGGGACTGGGGGGCCTGGTCCTGGAGGAGTTCGGCGTCCACAACGTCCCCACGCAGCTCGTGGTACTCAGGGTCGTAGAAGCGGGTGCCGCACATGCCCGTGTACACCTGGTGGGGGGGGAGAAAGCAGGCGTTCAGTCTACTTGATGATGGTCTAACGCAGTGTTTCTCTTCGACTTGTTTATTCTACTGCGATGTTTCTGTTTTACTTGTCAGTCTACCACAGAGTTTCTGATTTACTCAATGTTCTACCACAGAGTTTCTGTTCTACTTGTTGGTCTACCGCGATATTTCTGTTTTACTTGATGGTCTACCGCGATGTTTCTGTTTTACTTGATGGTCTACCGCGATGTTTCTGTTTTACTTGATGGTCTACCACAGAGTTTCTGTTCTACTTGTTGGTCTACCGCGATGTTTCTGTTCTACCTGATGGTCTACCGTTATGTTTCTGTTTTACTTGTTGGTCTACCGCGATGTTTCTGTTTTACTTGTCAGTCTACCGGAGAGTTTCTGATTTACCCGTCAGTCTACCGCGATGTTTCTGTTTTACTTGACGGTACTTGTTGGTCTACCGCGATGTTTCTGTTTTACTTAACAGTGTAACAAAGGACCAGTCTGACAACTGTTCCACTTGACATAAGCCACGTGAACAATTTTTAAATCCTACCCCTAACCATAAACAAAATTCATTTGGAAGATTAAATTCTGGAGTAATGTGCTGTGGTGACTTGTCAAAAAGTACCAAGTTCAGAGCTCCAAGCACAGTCAAATGACTTACTTCTTTCGTGTCTTTCTGGAAGTGAAGAAAGTATACATTCGGGAAGCCAGATTATTTTATATTTTATAATATATAAATAACATTATCAACAATGTATCCTTTTAGTATTTTAGTAAAAGTAAAGTTGTTCCCGCATCCGATCCGGACATAGGAGATTGCCTTGTTAGTGAGACAACTTCCTGGGCCTTCGGCATATTGTGGAAGGGTGGCCAGTTCCTTTCCACGCTGCCTTTACTTCCCCAACTTGAAGTCAGGTACCCACTACTGCTGGGTGGGTAGGAGGGGGCGAAAAAAATCTGTGTCCAAATCGAGGCCTGAACCTGGACTTTCCGCTTCGGAGACGAGAGCACTAACCGCTCCGCCACCCCACCCTTTTAGTGCAAAGTAATAAAGATGCACCGAGTGCATGTCTGGGAGTTTAAATCTTAAAATATCCATCACAAGTGTATTGGCGTGAACTAAACACAAATACCAATATCTATATAGCCTGTGCCAGAACCTGGAACCCCTAAACAGGTCACAAAGGACCAACATTTAAAAATAGTTCCTTTCAGGTTCAATACCATAAATGTATAAGTAACTGGTGCTAGTTTCATCATGACTTACAAATAGAGCAGCAAAATTATTATTTTGCGAGAAATTTGGATGTTTGATGGTCACTTTTGGATTCCGATGTGCATAACTATGATGACAAAATATACAGTCAAACCTGCCCTGACGGCCACCTCTATAAGACGGCCACCTCTATAAGACGGCCACTTCCCATTCCCCCCCTTGCGTTTTTTCTATACAATTTAACAGTGTAAAACGGGCACCTGTCCAACGCGGCCGCGGCCACAATATTTTAACACACAACCCCTATCACACTAAGCAATAACACCTGTATTAGACGGCCACCTCAGTGACTCCCTTACGTTTTGTCATAAATTGTGCATTGGCCCCTGGCGTTGTGGGCGAGCCGCCGTGATTCAATCATCTGTCGTTGTTGTTAGGTAGTCCCTCCAATCGATCATGATGCGAAGGCCCCTCCCACTGTTGACCAATAGCTACCAATTTTCAGCTGCTGGTGAGGTAAGCATGTGATCCCTCATAACCCATAAGCCCCGCCCAGAACTCATACACAAATCGT
>NW_004798027.1:309719-313571 GCF_000002075.1 Aplysia californica | reverse complement strand
TGAGTAAGATGAGTGGTCACTGTTTACCCAGTCTGTAACAAAGTAACAAAGGACGTCAACATGAACTTGTGACAGAAGCGTCGTTCGTTCTCGGAGTGGTGGCAACCCATGTGTTTGTTTTAACATGGCACTCGGTCTTCCTCATCTGATACATTTCATTTTATTGTCACCCTTGTGCAAAATCAGCAACAAAATAAAAATAACAAAGAAAAACAAACCAACAACAACAAAAACAACAACAGTGTGGCTACTTTGGATTGGGGACCTCAGATGGGAATGGTTTGTTTTCTTCACCTTGATCAGTCCTGCCTAAGACGGCCACCTGTCTTATACGGCCACCTGCCTAAGACGGCCACCTGTCTTATACGTCAACTTTTCTCCTTGACAATGGGTTGCCGTCTTACACAGGTTTAACTGTACGCGAAAATAGCGGAAAAATCAAAACATTTCACTAATGTTTTAACATGTCACACTTAAAACAAAAACCTTTTGCTCGTGCAGCTTCTCTGCAACATATTAACAACATATGTATGCAACAAACATGTACAAATATAATGTATTTTATAAAGAATAATAAACAATACTGTATCATAGTAAAAAGCTGTGGTTCTGGCACAGGCTCTTATTCCTCCTAAAGCCATTCTGACAAAAGTATTTTCTCCCGAAGAAAGAAAATCTAAGAGAAATCGCCAGACATAATTAAAAGAGACAAAAGGAAAAACCTTTTTGTTCAGGTGTCGGTAAAAGACAACCGCTCCGATAGCTCCACACGTCAGGATGACCATCACCATAACCGTCAGCAGAAGGTGGATATAGAAGGTGCGTCTGTTTCTAGGGAAATATGTAACTCGGACCAGCTTTGGCGCCAGGTCTGCTTCGTAGTCATCCTCCTTGAAGCTTGTCTGAAAAATACCGATACAGAACTAATGCAAATATTCTGTTACATGAATCAGTCAAAAGTACAACCACGCTCCAAATGAAGGCACTGGCCCCAACAACACTAACTGCATTTATGTTACCATTCTACCCAAAGTCCAAACCCCTTTACATTAGATCTAATGAATCTGACACCCCTACCACAACAACAACTGCTACCCCCCCCCCCCCCCCCCCCCAAAGGCCGGCCATAGCCCATATTATAAATTGGCCAGCTCTATTCGGACTCGAGTCTGAATAAATTTTTTAAAATCTATTCGGACTCGAGTCCGAACATGGGTTTTATCTATTGTTTTATTTATTCGGACTCAGCTTCTTAGTGAGTTATATGTGAGTGTAAGGAGGTTACATAAATAAATGTCGTTGTGGGGATTTTACGTAAAACCAGAATTAGAACTAGAATTGCCTAATTTGTGTCAAAAGTAAAAAGACAGCACTCTCATTAGAGATCTACCCAATGGCAGTGTCTCAGTACAGGGTAACCGACAACTCATGGTCTTTCCACCACCACTACAGCATCATCATTACTTCCACCACCATAGGTATTGCCACATGTTCAATTTCATTTTGTTCTGTGCTATCCTTTTTCAGCAATTATTTTTTTTAAAATCACATCGCACAAAACCGACAGCCGTGACCTCTTCCCTCAGCAAGTCGAGAGTGCGATATCGCTATGCGCAATCTCATTGGTTGACCTAATTGACTTTGCCCCCCGACTAGGTCAATTCAACTTGGTTGTTCTGTTCATACTAGAGATCCACTGTTCATACTAGAGATCCAGGGAGGGCTAGTTTAGATAAATCTAGATCTAGATTTAGTAACTGGATATCAAAGCTCACGTCTCGATTGTTATCATTATAATCGGAAAAAAAAATAAATAAATGCTGGAAATATTTAGAAACAAGGGTCAGAAGTCAGAAGGGACCTAATGCTGAACACATTTCAGAGTCCGAATATAATTTTTCTCTACTCGAGTCCAAATAGTCTAGCAATGCCCATCGAGCGCACTTTGTTCTGCCGATTTTTGGCCCTCGCCGCGGGAGTGTTTCGTGGGACGAATTAACGCAAAGGTTGTTGTCTTCAACTCGCTCTCACGACGTTTCTCGTGAATGTATATATATGAATGAAACTTGGCAGCCAATCAGAAAAGAGGTCAATCTCGTAGTATGCAGTTTGACAACTTTGTACCCATCCAAGAAGCAGTCGAAAACGTTTGCGAAAGTGGTTGATGTGGTGCGCTTTGAAGATTTTTCGGAGCTGTGATTTGTCAAACTGACTGATACGTTGTACACAATTTTTCTTTATTCTCTTAAAATTTCATGCTTCTGTGTTTAGCGGTTTTGGCGTAATCTTTAAAAATGTGGGAGTAACTAAGCGAAAATCGACATTGCCATTTGCGCGTGCTGGGTGAACGACCCGCGGCTGGGAAATTTCCACTGAGTGACGTCATCAACCATGTGTCGCCTTGGGTGCTACAAACGAGGCCCCGCTTATGTGAACTGGAAAGGGGGGGAAGGATACTTGAAAACTAAACGGGGGCCTTGATAACTTGCATTTGTGTTGCATTTTAGTCACAATAGGGTAGAGGTAGTCATTTTTATTTGCTTAATTGCATGAGAGAAGAATAGAAACAGAAAAGCAAACATCTAAGAAGTGGTATGACATTGTGTTTGTGTTATGAAAGCCTATTCCCCCCTCTTAGGAAAGCACACACTTGGACTCGTCCTGTTTGCTCTGTTTGGAAAAGTGAGGCATTAAGATTGTTTTTAAAGAGTATAGTACTTATTTAGTCCAGTCTGGGAACATAGCCCCGTTTATTCATTGTTATCGTTCACACGTGCGTGCGTGAGTGCGCGCGCGTGCATGTGTGTATGTGTGAGTGTGTGCGTGTGTGTGTGAGAGAGAGAGAGAGAGAGAGAGAGAGAGAGAGAGAGAGAGAGAGAGAGAGAGAGAGAGAGAGAGAGAGAGAGAGAGAGAGAGAGAGAGAGATAGAGAGAAGGGGGGGGGGGTAAATATCTGCTACATTTATAGTATGAGTTGTATCCTACACATGCGAAATATTCCCAGGACTTGTAAACTATAATAATATTATCCAAACGCACCTTAATCTACCACACAATAGGACACTGTCCAACAATGGATATACCTGTCCCCGTAGAATTATGCCATTGTGCGGCCGCGGCGCGGCCACGTTTTTTCGCGTAATTCTGCAACATTTGCATAATTTTGGATTATCCGCGTTTTTTCACGTTTTTTTCCACAAAACAATTTAATTAACGCCTCACCATGCGATTAAAGGGACGTAATCACCGTAACAAGTCTCATTTAAGTGAAAAGTTGGTTATTTCCCTTGTTAGAAGATCTTGAGCATGTTCAATTTTTCAATCCATCAAAAGTTGTTGTTCTCAGGTCTGCTGATGATTCATGTTTGACAGGTGTCCCATGTTTTAATAATGTGCCAGCATCAGAGGTCCAGATGTCCTTTTTTATATTAAAAAAACAACATTTTTCTTTCCTCTATAGATCAAGAGCTACAGCTGAAAGTTACAGAGATTATTAATTATTTTTGGTTGTTTTTTTTCTATCTGATGTGTATTGTTTTCTTTTCCAAATACGCAACAAATTACGGATACTGAAATGTTTTCTGTTTTCAATTTTTCTGTACATAAAACATGAAAATCATGAAACTTCGTGTTGAAAAAGTGCAAAACATGTCGCGAATGGTGTTACGCTCATCATCATCAATGCCTTTCACCTCTGGCAGGGTATAGGCCACATACAAGCTCCTTCCATTTATCTCTGTCCTGAGCCATCCTTCCAAGCTCGTTCCAAGTGAGCTTCATATGTTTCCCGTGGCCTACCCCTGCCTCGTGCTCCCTGTGGGTTCCACTGCAGTGACTGTCTTGTGATGTTTCC
>NW_004798027.1:304962-308961 GCF_000002075.1 Aplysia californica | reverse complement strand
CGCTTTTTGCGGAATCCTGCCTGGTTTCCTCGAAGCTTCTCATCCGTTGCCAGCTTGATTCTCTCCAGGAGTATCCTTTCCCAGGTATGAAAAGGAGTGTAATGCCTCTGTAGTTGTTACAGTTGCTGAGGTCTCCTTTCTTTGGCAGCTTGATTAGGTGGCCTTCCTTCCAGTCTGATGGTATTTCCTCCTTTTGCCAAACTTTTTCAAAGTTACGCTACCTTGCATAATTTTGCTTTTTTTGTGCATAATTTGGCCTTCTAAATTTGCATAATTCTACGGGGACAGATATATAGAGACAGTCTTATTTTCTATTACAAAGTGTGCATGCTTTTACTAGTAGAGAACTGGATTTATTAGACTAATAAATCCAGCTCTCTACTTAAATTTTTGTGACGAATTGATCCATTGCCAAGTTTCATTCAAATATCATGACTTTGGGAGAAGATATATGACTGATAATCTTTGTAAATCTGTAAAGAACGCCACTTTTTTTTTTACCTGTAAATGTCTTTACAACTCAAAAAGTAGGATATATATTAAAAATCTGACAGCATGACTAGATTCTGCATTAAAAACTGTACTAGACTGCCAAGTTTCATTCACATACTCCAAGAAATAGGCGAGCTAAGACAAATATTGTCTCAAAACACACCGAAAACTGCCACATTTTTACCAATTATAAACGTCTTCATAACTCAAAAAGTTGGATAGCTATGAGAAATCTGAAAGCAGGACTAGATTCTGCACTAGCACATGTACTGGGCTGCCAAGTTTCATTTAAATACTCCGAGAAATGAATGAGTTATGACGAATATTGTCTCAAAACTCACGAAAGAACGTCCCATATTTTGGGGTTTTTTCATCATATAAAAGTCTATAAAAAATTAATTGATTAAAAAATTTGTAACTTTTTGGTTTATTGATGGATTTCAAAAATTCAAAAAATTCCTTTCTCTGTGGAGATACAGCTACAAAATGCACCTATTTGTGCCCTGAAATTTCCGTCCATCTCCAGTGAGTTAAGGATCAATAATACCTTTCTGACAAAAAAAGGTTTTTCGTGGTCATTGCTAAATAGTCACTTCGTTATAAATTATGGCCACCTCTATTCTCACCCCGGGTGAGAATAGCGCAGGCCAGTTTTTGGCTATTCTCACCCAGTGTGCGTTCACCGCTATAGCCTAGATTCCTAGATCTAGGCCAACCAATTTTGCGTTCACCCTGAATCACAGAATTCTACATTGTGATAATAGAAAAATTGTAGAATTCTGTGCCCTGAACAAATGTTCCATTACTACTGTTAGCCTAAAACTAAAAATGTACAAGTTTGTCTGTGGGCACTGGAGAGAGAGAGAGAGAGAGAGAGAGAGAGAGAGAGAGAGAGAGAGAGAGAGAGAGAGAGAGAGAGAGAGAGAGAGAGAGAGAGAGAGAGAGAGAGGAGTAATGCGAGAACTTCCGGGTAAAACAAAATGGCGACCTGCGCAGTTCGGCGCGATTAGAAAAGTGAAATAGCCATAGCATCTTTGTAGACGACCAAATTAATTTACTTTTGTGTTTTAACATATTTTTCAAATTTTGTTTTGGTCAATTTGATTGTCCACACCGATAGACAGCATTCAGAAAGAGACAGAGAGAGAGAAGAGGGGAGGAGTAGATCTTGCGAGAACTTCCGGGCAAAACAAAATGGCGACTCGCGTAGTTCGGCTCGATTCGAAAAGTGAAATAGCCATAGCATCTTTGTACACAATCAAATTAGCTTACTTTTGTGCTATACGTAATTTTTTCTTTACTTTTATCCATTTGATCATCCACACCGATAGAAAGTATTCCGAAATTAGGAAAAACAGGTCTTGTTTCACACCGGGAGAGAATAGCCTACGGTGGCAAGTCTCACCCGGGGTGAGAGGTCGATCGTATTTTTATTCTCACCCTGGGTGAGAATAGCCACTTCCATAAATTATTCACACTTTTTCTAGATTCTAGTCTTTCACTCTGTGTAACGACACGAGGCAGTCCCTACCCTATGGCATGGCCGTTACAATAAGTATTTATTTCGGCCGTCATTCGAGTCCGAATAACATTTTTTCATATTCGGACTCGAGTCCAAATAAGAAAAAATGTTATTCGGACACGGATCCGGAAAAAAGGAAGTGTCTTCGTTCTATAGATCTAACGTTCAGTGCTTCCAATTTTCCGCCATTTTTTAGTTTCCCCCACACCTTGTCTGCTGATCCGATGCCCGCCGCCTCATTGATACGCCCCCCCCCCCCACCCCCCATGTTTCCCACTTTCTTTGTTGTAGAAAAAGGTAAAATTGAAGATTAGCAGATCTCCAGGCACGTGCATATTATGAGCTGTGTAAAAAAAAAAGACCAATTCGTTAAAATACACAAGCCTGTGTCATCTCGATTGTTTACCAAGAAAAAGTTGTGTTGCTGTGTAGAGCCGAGCATACAGCAACTTTTGATTCCATAGACCAGCGCACAATTCATTACGTAGATCTACGTCAAGACTAGCTTATTATTGTAATAATGATCAGTTGCCGGGGGGGGGCTGATGCGTATGCGACGTTCAACGTCCGGACCGATAGCGCCCCACCCCCCCCTCCCCGACACGCACACACAGCCACACGTGTGCAGGCCGCCCATCCGACCCCGATACACGCTAACGAGCCATCTTTAATTGCTTCTGATGACCTCTTGACAAATAAACATTTATTAGAAGTGCTCTAACTTTTCAGGCCGGCCTCAAATTCATCATATATAAGATAAAAACTCGGCTCCGGCACAATTTAACGCCATTTTGCCCGAAGTGATCCCGGTCTCTACCCAGCCTGAGGCGAGTCACGAGTGAGGCAGGACAGGAAGCCAGAGTCACGAGTCACAGGAAGTCGGAAGTGATGTCATGCTGGACAAGAATCAGAGTCCGAATAACATTTTTTTTTCATATTCGGACTCGAGTCCGAATATTCACTTCGTTTATTTCAGTACTCTACTGGCCAAAACCGGAGACTTCCGTATATATAAGGGGAGGACTTCCGTAACGAGCAACCACTATCAAATCTAGATTATACTCACACACAATGGCTTCCAAAATCCTGATGGGAGACCGAAAGCCACTGTTATACCATCTGTTCATGAGAAAATTACGGTAGTTTGCGCATTTTTAGGCCCAGTTTAAAGTTTTGTAGGTCTGAGTCGGGGATTAGTAGACTTGAATCAAGGCGCAGCCATTGTTGATCACGCAGACTTTATCTACTTCCGTTGTTTAGGAGCGCAGAGTTGCCAGGTTTTCTTCGGTTTCTAACCAAATTCTCACCGCGATTAATTCCAGCAAAATACATTGTATTATTATTAAGGAGGAGGAATTCCGCAACGAGCAACCAATATGAAAGGGATAAAAATAGAGAGTTGTTAGGGTTAGGGTTGGGCTTAGGAATAGGGGTAGGGGTGTGGGTAGGGTCTGGGGTAGGGGTTGGGACAGGGGTATGGGTAGGGGTTGGGATAAGGTATGGGTAGCGTTAGGGTTTGGCCCGGGGTAGGCCTAGGGCTAGGGGGATAGGTCTTTCCTTGTGTTTGATGAAGGTTAGGGGTTGGGTTGGGATGGGGGTAGGGGGTACGGTTAGGTCTTTTCTATATTGTGGTTTTTTTTTTTTTGGGGGGGGGGGGGGGGGGGTTTGGTGTAGGGGTCGGGGTAGGTCTCCTCTTTATTGTGTTTGTTTAGGGCTAGGGGTAGGTCATTGGAGCTAGTTGGGGTCGGGGTGGAGGTAGGGTTAGGGGGAGGGTTAGGAGTATAATAGTAATAGGGGTAATAGTAGGTCTCTTTTTCTTGTTTTTGTTGAGGATTAGAGGTGGGGGTGGGATGGAGTAGGCTTAGGGTTAGGGTTAGGCCTCTTCTTTATTGAGGTTGTGAAGGGTTGGGGTTTGGCCTTTTCCTGGGTTCTGGATGTTGGGTAGGAGGAGGTTTCTTCGTGGTAGGGGGGGTGGGTCTCTCCTT
>NW_004798027.1:289148-302969 GCF_000002075.1 Aplysia californica | reverse complement strand
GCGCACCGGGTGAGAATAGCCAAAAGACTAGCCTGCACTATTCTCATCCCGGGTGAGAATAGAGGTGGCCTCTTTATATAATTGCGTAGGCTGGGATGGTCGCTCGTTACGGAGTGTCGGAAGTCCTTCATATATAAATATGTATTATTTAACAAAATTCGCCTGTCGGAGGCAGAGGGGTCACCCTCCTCGACTTGAAACTGAGTTTTATTTGTTATTATTATTTTATAATCTTATTATTCACTATTCTTACCAGTGGCTCGGTGACAACCTCTGGATCAGCGGTGTTCTTAGACTCTTTGTCGGCCTGGCCTGGCGTATAGATCGTCATATTCGCGGGCAATATAACAAACAGATTAAACTCTTGAAATTTCAGCAGCGTTTACTTTGCACGGCAAAAATAAAGAACGGAAGAAAGCCCTTCTATCCCAGGATGTTGACAACAAGATGTACACTTCCCCAATTCTCCTCACAATGTATACAGCACAAATTGATTACGTACTACGTACTTCTGTACTCCCGGATTTTGTGCGGATGGTAGTATTCTAGAAAAAAAAAGTCAGAAATTCAGAATAATACTTCTATTTGACGGTGAAACCTAATAAGTCTTTGAAATAACCGTGAATATCATCACAACCGTTAGCAGATTCAGAGACTTTACACTTGGACAAATTAATACTTTGAGTGGAGAGCTGCAAATCCAACAAACCGATAAATCGTAAGAGTCGTCTATTAAGCGCTTGATATGGGAACACTTACGATACGGGTTGCGGTTTTGTTTGTTTGGGTTTTAACTAGGCCTAGGGAATCTAGATCAAGATAGATCTAGTAAAGTTATTATTATCAAACTGTCAGTCTCTCTTCTCCACCTATATTGCCGTTATGAATTTTATGCTTTTGTCTCTTAAATTTCTTAGTTCCGAAAGCTATAACCAATAGAATCTAAATAGGATTAGGCTATGTATTTTTAAAACTGATTTTTCTTCGACAGTTTTTAATTAACATTTTTATGATTATCGTGCAAGCTCTCTGGTTATACAGCCGAGGAGGCCGTGTTCAGGGGTGTTATATCTTCATTATATATTGTCTTTTTTCTTGTATTAAAATATGTTTAATTTGTAACCGTTTATACACACGATGTATTACAGATCCGGCAGATAGTTTCATCGGAAAATACTGGGTAAAAATTCTAAGAATCAGTGCGTTGATAGCGTTCACTCTGCCAGTGCGGCACACTGGATCAGTTGTTGTACTATTAAATATGTGAACACAATAAAATGCTAGTAAAGAAGGATACTACAATTTGGGGGACATTTTTTTCGTTATGTATATATGTAAACCTAACAACAAATCTAACCTTTAACTCTATTAACACGTAAGGAGAATAGCCGTCTTGCCTTCAAGTGGTTGATAAATCGTGTGGGAAAAACCTGGTAGTCTTCGTTGTGATGGTGATGTCAACAGTCTCGCAATGGCTTCCCTGTGGGAACAGAAATGCCAACCATGGCTAAGTGAGGATGGGTCAATATACAGCAAGACAGATACAGCCCCAGCACCATCAAAAGATTTTGTACAAATCTATATCACCCCAAATGAGGTAATGTGACAGCTTTTGTAAAATTTGCATAAACACATTTGTTTTATTTTCACGATCAAGTCCATGCCCGTCGCGTGTCCGTGGAATCTGAGAAATGAATAATATGGAATCCCATGGGCCATCATGGTTCGATGGGACCCATGCCGCTGCGTAGTTACTAATGCTACTTCTTTCCTAGATCGATGCGTGCAGAGCAGCCTAGTGTCAAGTAGAGTTTGTTTTGTCCCTGATGATTAAAGAATCTTTGTGACCTAGATCTATCCCTCATGTCATAGATCTAGATCTAGATCTAGATCTAGAATCTAGATCTAGATTCTAGTCTAAATCTAGAGAGCTAGATTCTAGATCTAGAATTCTAGATTTTTCTAGATCTCTATGTGTTGTTGGAACATAGATCTATGTCATGTCATAAAATTATGGAATTGGTTCCCCTATTATGAAAGTTCAGATTGATTAACTGATTCCGTCCATGATTTTTTCAGGCTCTGGACAGAATTATTTTTCCTTGTTCAGTTAGACCTGGGCCTGGGGTGCATAGACTATGGCATTATAACTGTGATTAAGCTCTAATTAAGTTACTGTATAGGTATTGTCATAATCCAAAGTGATGGGAATCAATAGAGGAATCTGTTTATATCAATAACAATGACCTATAATCTGTATTGTATTTTCTGTCAGACAAAAACGAATGAGGAAAACAAAATTGCGCAAACCTCTTCGAAAATTTCAACTTACCGCATTTTCTCAGCTCTAGTCCTTATAATCCATAGGAATCAACACAAAATTGTAGCGATATCACCCTACCACACATTTATGCAAGAATTTCACAAATTTAGTTGTTTCTTTGAAGGGCTTTTTCTTATACCAGGCTCCGTGTTATTTACCCATTAAATCTAGCCTACATAGCGGCAACAAAACAACGATTTTTGCAAGAATTTCGGGGAGTTTCGATCAATATTGGCGCTCAGAGATCGAGGTCAGGTTTGTTTACAAGTTGTACTTCCTTTCGACATCATAAAAAGTAAGAACTATGTTAACTCATTCGCTACGTATTATTTTCGGCTTGTGGACAAATTTTTTTCGGGAGGGCGAAATGAGATGATGACTAGTGCGCAGTTCACAGGTCTTGGGGGCCATAAATTCAAATAAATATCAACATATTATATACCAACATTTTCAGTATGGTTTGTAGAATACATCTGTATTGTTTATTTGAGTATTTTTCAACTTTGGTTCCTGTAAGAGGCGATTATGTAACACAATTGTGATTGGCGGCGGATAAAATTTGAAAACAAAAAACTTATAATCTCAGTTGAAACTCAAAAAATATCCTTGTACCTAGTCAAATTATACATCAAAATAACCATAACTGTATATAGAACAGGAAAATATTGAAAAATGAGCAGTTATTTACATACATTCCATAATATTTGTACATTTGGGCAAAATTTGGATCATAACCTCCGATATTGAAAAAAAAATTTTTTAAAATAATTTTGAAAAAAGGATCCCAAACAGAAAAAAACACTCGTATCTTATATGGAATTATTCAGAATTGCATTTGGAATAAACCTATACATGTCTTGGATGGTACTTTTTGAGTAAATTCACCAAAAAGTAGTGATTTTGGGGAGAAAAAAAATATTTTGACTATTTAGATCTAGGCCTAGATCTAGCACTCAAAAATATTGATTTCTCAATTACACTGCACTGGCAATTTGAGTCCAGTAGTATCAATATTATAAGAAGAGTCCTACACTTCTTTAGTGAGCAAAATAATGATACATTTTGTTGTGTAAAAGTACAAAGACTGGTGTCTGGCTATAATTTGGGCTTCGCGATAAAACAATGTCGCATAAACTTCGAAATCGTGTTACAAAACTGAATCAAAACTTCCGAATTTCGGTGGAAACGCTTGACCCGGAAGTCAACTTTATATTATGACCTTTATTTTAACATGGATATGTGGATTGGAATAGAAACCAAGCTAAAATTGAACGTCGGTTCTCGAGCCGCCGGGGGCGGCTAAGCGTACTGACGGCACTCTAGCCGCGCCGCCCCCCACGGCTCGGCGTAGCAAATGAGTTAAAAAGTGCATTTTTGTTTCGGATTTCGCTCAGATTTCGTTGAGCCGCTCACAGCGGTCGAATGGATGCAGCGGAAAAACTCAAGAGCCGCTTGTAATGTCCATTTAGCCTACCTATGCCAACCTGGCATAGCAGCATGTAAACAATGCTGGCCATTGGTTTTGGCAATTGAAGAACAATAAAAAAAACAAAAAACGAGCAGTCTGAGTTTCACCATCAATGCCTTCACTCTTGTTTCTATACTCTTCGTCATCTTGTCTGCTGTGTGTTATAAACTGGACCTATAAAACAACTAAACATTATATTGGCGACGAGGATGGGATGTCCATTTAGCCTACCTATGCCAACCTGGCATAGTAGCATGTAAACAATGCTGGCCATTGGTTTTGGCAATTGAAGAACAATAAACCGCTGTCAGCGGCTGAATGGACGGAATCAGTTAAAACGACCTACACTGTTAGTACTATTATTACTGCTTTGGTTTGTTCACCGAATAACTGATTAATTCCTCCTTGCTTACTCCCATCGATTCCATCAGTTTTGATATTTAGGATAATAAAATGATATAGATCTGTGTCATTTGGAATAATAAGACTGAGTGACAACTCATGTTGGTCCTGCAGCCTGTTTGCTGTACAGTTTGCAGTTAGTTAACTTTATGTGATTTCCTGACTGCTGTAGGCCTACAAAATTGACACTCTCAGTCG
Organism: Aplysia californica; assembly: GCF_000002075.1. Lineage (NCBI taxonomy): Eukaryota > Metazoa > Mollusca > Gastropoda > Aplysiida > Aplysiidae > Aplysia > Aplysia californica. The sequence goes on along the minus strand of NW_004798027.1, from coordinate 298,578 downwards.
TTTGCAGCATAAAACGGAAGTTTAGAAATCAGATATTTCATCAAGCGTAGATTAAATTTGTGGTGCACTAAAAGGTTTCTTGTAACTAATTGTGAAGCGAAGTTTGTGGCTCAGCACCAAATGTTTTTATTGCCTGAGAATTGGCCTATTTCCACTCTAGAAAATTAAATATCCCATGTGTTTGTCTATTTTCAGATCTATTTTCGACAATGGAAAATCATTCCTCCTACCAGAGCTGATGCAAATCAACAACCAGTGGAAATGAAATGTACTTATGAAGAATTTCCTGATGATGACGGGTTGAGAGGTACTCGATGAAGTTTGATTGGAGCAGTCAAAATGTGTGCCCTGTGTAGGAAAAGTTATCCTATTTGTATCGTGTGTAGAAAAGCTGTAATGTTTATGAAGTGTAAGACATATTAGTTGCAGTCAAGAAACCATAGAGGTTGCTGTCTTTTGCTCTTACTCAGAGACACATGTATACAAGGGCAGGGGCGAACGCTGTGCGTGTGGATAAAAAACTGTCCCACAATTGGAACATAATTAACATAACTTCTTACTCGGAGTTGTGAATGAAAACAAATCCTGAATTCATATTATTGCATGTTTACCCGCCAAAACAATGGCGCAAATATCTTTTTATTTAATAATTTTATTCCCAACTTGGGCAAAAAGTAATTATAACTTTTAAACACCTGATGGGAATAATGATCTCAATTTTTTTCACCAGTAAATTCACTAGGTGTGAATAGAAAAGTACAACGCGAGGAAGCAGAGATGACTATGCCACAAATTATGTATATTAGCAATTCAGTTTCAAATTTGGCTGTCTTTGTCTAGGCTAGCTTTTCATGGCCAGGAAATCATATCATGACCTGATTTTAGAACGCGGTAAAAAATCGAGGAAAAAAGCAAGCACTCACAGCAGCCACAAGATTATTAGAAGCAGCCGTGCCCTTTTCTTGTTTCAGGTAGACTCCACTAGTAATATAGTGTTAAGCGCATAGAGCTTGCTGTAGAGCCGGGTATGTGCTATACAAATGCTATTTATTATTATTATTATTATTATTATTATATAAATCTAATTGTTAGCTTACATAATCAGTGCTTGTGACTCTTTATGTAAGTGTAAGTGACCCAAAATGGATGAACAGGGTGAACGATGAAGATGAGTTTATTAGAGAAATTTTAAATCTCAACAACGAGGACATCACCACTTTGTGAAGCAAAAAGGCTCCTCCTTGCTGCCCTGTAGTTTTAAATTTAAGACTGTGGACAAAAAACGGGTAGTAAAAAGAACTTCTCTTTTGTTTGGAGGTGTAGTCATAAATAAATCCACTAACAATGGTGAATGTGCTTTCCATGAAACAGCTGATGTGTCTTTTCTATGAACATTTCATTCGTACTTAGATTTTGGCTTTCAATTCTTTTTGCATCCTATGCATGATATAATGATGAATATTATCAGCCCTTATGATTTTCAACTTTTTTTGGATTTTTAAAAATAATCGTGACATGTTCTTCATGTGAACGAAAGAATTTATTTTTATGCATTCATGATATACCTCTTTATGGTATGTGTTAATTCATCTTTGTTTTTTTCTGGTTAGAATCTATTTCTCGGAACTTGGGGGAAAGAGAAGTTTCTTACGTGGATCGACTGATTGCTGGTCAAATCGATTATCCAAACCGCCTTCCACGGAAAATCCTCCTGCGAATCATGTTCAATCTGGATTTGACGTCCATTGCCAAGTTAAGTCAAGTAAACAAACAGTTCAGAGAGGTGAGCAAAACTTGTCTAGTCAGTTACCACTTTTAGTACCGACGGCGACTTAAGTTGCCTGGCCGTAGTATGTGCTCATTACCGCTAGCGACTTTAGTTGTCGACACGTCCAGGCACGCTAAACATAATTAAACAATGAACAGAACACTGTACTGAAGTAAATGCCAAAGGAAGTCATTCTATGTGATTGCTGAATGGTTGATGAAACAACGAATTATTTTAGCGTGTTTCTCGGGCTATGAAGATTTGTAAGTTGAAAAAAAAATTCTATCATGGTTTCAGCGTTCTAAACTGGTGCGGTGCTTGAGGATTTTTCACTGTCTGAGCTTTAGATACTGTAAGTGCTAATGGTGCATCGGTTCAACTGGCATGCTGTTAGTAGCAGCCAGGCATGACAACTGAGCTGGAACACGGCAGTAGTCAGATGTTTAAAATGGTAACAAACATCTAACACCCCAGCTTATTTACTTACTTTAATTTCTCTGTCCTCTTGTACCTCTAGGGCATCGAGGGGAGAAAGAGTTTCCTGTCTCTGGCTAGTTTGATCGCCTGGCTGGGTGGAATATTGTATTTTATCAGGGTATCCTTCACACCCTGGATCCTGCTAAACCATATTATTGTTATTGCTACCGATCCAGAAACAACTTTGTTGTTTTTGCTGTTGTTGTTGTTGTTGTTGATGTTGCTGTTGTTGGTATTATTGATCCTTAACTCACTGGAGACTGACAGAAATTTCAGGGCATTTCGGGGCATATTTTGATAAGCTGTATCTCAAAAACTAATAAAGCTATCACTTTCTCCTTTGTATCTGTTTTTATTGAAATGACCAGGTTTCCAACAAAAATAAAAATGAAGTCATTATCGTTATTAGTTTTTGAAATACGCCCATGTAAATTTTGATGAAATTTTGTCTTGCGCATAAATTTTGGAGACATTATATAATGCAAAAAATAACAAATGAAATAAAGCAGTGTCATCACCACAACCATCCCCAGCTGCAACACTTGCTATTGTAACATCTTGTAGATCTAAAACTTCTTCAGTTTCAATATATCTGTCTTTGCTTTTAGTAGCAGATCTTCTAGATCTAGATCTAGACTTACTCTCACTTACGTTTCCTTTTGGATGGACCTGGTTGGTCAGGGTCTGAAACATAACTGTCGTCAGTTGACTCACTATCACTAGATCTAGTCAATCTATCCTGATCTCGCTGTTTTACCACAAATTGTGGATCCCCATCAGAGTCATATTCAATATCTGATATATCAGAGTCTACTTCATCAAAAATTCCAAGTTGTTTAGCCTGTTATTAGGCTTACACTTTCGTTTTCGATGTGCATTCATGTTCAGTTTCAGTGGAGAAGAATAGCTATTTTCGTTGTTCTGGGGTGGTCGTAGTTTTTTATTTACCAAAAGTTTGGTTCGCTTCCTATCAAAACTTGGATTGCAGCTAATGGTGTAAGAGTGGTGACTGCGTTATTCTGAGGCCACTTCTCGCATATGTAGCGGGATTTACCTAATGTTTTCCCTTTGACTAATTGGTCCCGCATAGGGTGCGGGACGCGGCCGGTAGCGTTAATGTACTTGTCCCGCAGCTTGTGCGGCAGGCGTCGCGAGTGAGATAAACACCTTTGTTCAAACTGTCTGTTTCACCTGTCTGTCCCCCCCCCGGGGCGGTACTACTGACTGAAGTACTGAAGTGTCTTTAGGCCATTCCCAAAGGGGGGGGGGGGGATATTATGTTTTTATGCACAGTAGAATTGTAAATGGGCTGATTTATCAATGCCATGCTCATACTGTGCTGAAACAACATAGGGGGAACTGTTGCTTTTTCTTTCCTCATCCTTACTATCGTCATTTTTCCCTCTAATTCTTTTGCATGTTTGTCCTTCTCTTGTGAACTGCTATTTCTGGGGTGCCGTGATAATCGAAGCAGACTTTGTCCTGTTGAGGCTAGAGAGGTGAGCAGAGTAAGCCTAATTCCCCTTTTGGACTTCTCTGTTGACATCCACCTCTTGGCACTCATATTATGACCTTATAATGCAGTTGCAAGCGCCGTAAAATCTTTCTAAAACTAATTGACCTTATGCAGTTGCGAGCACCGTAAAACCTTACTAAAACAACACAACGTGGGTGGTTGGCGGGTGCTCTGGTGTGGTTTGCTCCTTCTTTCCTATAAAACAATCTATCGTCTTTATATCTCCTCTCCTTCTTTTTTGTGTTTGTTACTCTCTTGTAACACATCTATTCTTCGGCACTTTTATGACCTTATTGTGTAGCAACTGCCGTGAAACTCTTGCTAAAACCTCAACTAAAATGACCAATGTGTGTGTCCCCCCAGCTGGGCGGCTGCGACGCGCTGTGGTCCAAGATCTACATGGAGCACACGACACAGCCCGTCACGCAGGAGCTGCTCATGCTCACCGACCAGAAGGGCTGGAAGGAAGTCTTCTTCATGAACAAGCTACAGCTGCAGGTACTATAACAATGATTATGATATTAATAATAATAATAAATTTAATGATAATGATGATGATGACAATAATTTTTTTTTTCCCTTAATGGGCCTGGTGGACTCCACGAAGAAATCTGCGAGCGAGAGCAAGACTCTTATTCGTCTCCATTGTCATTATACTTAAAGGCACCTACTCCACTCCTCCAAATAACTTATTGATGATGATGATGATGATGATTGATGATGATGATGATGATGATGATGATGATGATGATGATGATGATGATAGTAGTAACAATATATAACAATATTTTTCTTTTCCTGTAGTTCAAAAATCAGTAAACCGTGTATTGTTTCTGTCGCCCCCCCCCCCCCCCCCCCCCACCACCACCATAGAGGAATTTGAGACGTCAGGACCCCAAGCCTCCCAAGGAAAAAAGGTTCACTTTTGGGGAGAAGTTTGGGAAGGGTGGTAGCAGCAGTAGACTCCCAGAAAAGCCTTCATGATGTAGCGCTACTAACCTAGAGCCTCTGCCTTGTTTTGTTAGACCTTTCGTCTCGCTTACCCTGCCAAATACCCTAACTTTACTACCGTATGTGCTCTGTGAAGAAAAAACTTGTTTTCCATTCTTTCACTTGGGTTTTTTGGGGGGGTTTTTAAAATAAAGTCTTTACCAGAAATACCCTAACTTTACTTTGTGCATTGGGAATGAGAATGAAAAACTTGTTTTGGACCCATGTCTTGGGAGTTTTTTGAAAGTCTTGTACTATGTATGTGCCAGGATGTGATGGAATCAGGCGCTCGTCAAGTGTTGGGCATAACCTCTGGGGTTATTGGTGTCATCTTAAAGCCTGTTCATTTGCCTACCTTTTTGGTGAATAAAATATCCATCCATGTTGAATAGAAGTCACAATATTTGCCGCTGAAGGAGGTCAGGGTTGCCTGGTTCCAGAAATAAATTTAGCAAGAAAATGGCTGTCATAGTTTGTCAAACTTCCTTAGCCTGAGAGTCATTGGAAACTGAAAATTTTCTATTTTTGTGTGCCTATAATCAATGTTTTTCATTAAAATCCAGGCAAAAAGGGTTTTTCAAATGGATATAAAAGGTGTTGAGCCAAAACGAGAAAATCAGAAAATAGATGCCCATTGGCCAAAAAAATGCAAATTTCTTTGATTTCATTATTTTGACGAGCGCCTGATTTCATCATGATACCTCACATATATACCCTAACTTTACTCTGTGCACCGTGAAGGAAAACACTTGTTTTTTTACCCATCCTTTGAGTGTTTAGTGACCAGCCTGATGGTTTGTGAAAATGGCTCACCTGCTAACTCTGTGTAGAGTGCTACTAACAAGAACTGTAGACTTTTTGTAATGATTGGATATATATGTTTTAAGTCTTCCAACTTTTCCTTTTATGCTCTATTATGAATTGGGAAAAAAAATGCTGTTCCCGTCCTCCACCCTCCCCCCCAAAACCCCCAAAACAAAACAAAACAACCGAACAAAACAAACAAACAAATAAAACAAACAGACAAAACAAGTAAACAAAATTGAAGCAATAAAGCATTGCTTAATGGGAAGTCTCCCGAGAACTTCACAGAACCTTCCAACATCTCGTGCAAGCTTCCTGGGCTGTCATTGAGTAGGGCGGTCTAATGATCTAACACAACATGAGCTGTTCATCGCACACTCACAGTCGTAATTGGTCGATTTTAAGCACAAAGGGCCTATCTAAAAAAATACTGTTTTGAGAAAATCGAGGGTAAAGTTTATGCCTCTTGTTCTGTTTCTTTATGTAAAGAAAATATGCACTGAAACTGTCAATGTTGAATTTTCTAGCGTCTAGATTAATGAATCGTATACAATTTTGTGAAGCAGATGTTGTTAGTGCCATTTTAATGTCTGTTGAACACTATCAGAATGTCAAGACAAAGATCATAGTATGTTCTGTTATATGCCTCTCTTATGCCGATGAGTTACAATTTTGACTTGCAAACATCTGAGAAGGTGAGATGCAAAACCCGGTAAGCGACATTTTGGAAAAAATTGAGATTTTTTTGCTTATAAATGCACATTGTTACCGGCTATCAGATGTACAAAGTGTTTTTGGCCAAAACCCAACACATACTTCATGAAAGCCACAACAAATCTTCTTTTTGCGCATGATCGTGCGTATAGCAGCATTTAAAAAAGCTGATTTTCTCGAAAGTGCTAAAATAGATGTAGCGGGTTTTGCCTTTCAGCCTGTCATCTATTCTCATGTAGCCTTCATTTCCCTGGCATCTCCATGTCACTAAATTGTGTACAATTTTGAGGAGAATATTTTATCTTTGTGCCATAATATATTGTTATCAGTCTTTTGTAACGATGTCTTAGTTCTGCCTTACCTGAGGGACTTTTACCTCCATATATTTGTGTAGTATCTGAAATATTTAGAGAACTTCTTATTTTTATCAGAGGCAGTTAATTTTGTTTCAATGTTGAATGTGCAATTGTACTGTAGACGAACAAGTGCGACGAGTAAGCATTAAGATTTTATGGATGAATGTGCTGTTATTTAATTTTTATTGCATTGTGAGAATCTTTTGCACGGGGGAGCAGTTTGAAGACATTCCGTCTTGTGTTGTCTGCCTCAAAACAACTATATATAATGCTAAGGCAGCCCTTCCTCCCCTGAAGAATGCCCAACCACTACAATATTTCTGCTTTGGTTTGCTCAGTTATTTTAGTACGGTTTTATGGCGCTCACGACTGCATACGGTCATATGAGCACCAAGGGGTGGATGTCAACAGAGAAGTTCAAATGGGGAATCAGGCTTACTCTGCTCACCTCTCTAGCCTCAACAGCACAAAGTCTGCTTCGACTACCAAGGCACCCCAAAATAATAGTTCACAAGAGAGTGACACACATACAAAAGAAGTAGAGGAAAGATGACGATAGTAAGGATGAGAAAAGAAAAAGCAGCAGTTCCCCTTATGTTGTTCTGTCACAGTATGAGCATGACATTGACAAATCAGCCCGTTCACAATTCTTCTGAGCATAAGAACATGTTAATATTCCCCCTTTAAATTGGGAATGGCCTAAAGCACTTCACATTTTCTCACATAGACCCCATGGTTTTCCTCTAGAGATGAAGTGTGAGGTTTGTGGGTGCTTTGATACGGTCTGCTCCTTCTATTTCTATTCCTTTTTTTAATTGTCTTAGTCTGTTACCATCTAAATTTAGCTGTAAAAGGGCTTTCAAACTAGACTTTGAGAAGGAATAAGTGTTTTAGCTTTTAAAGTATATTACAAAATGAAGCGTTTCTTAATTAAGAAAATAGAAGAATATGAGTATGAATAAATGTGTTTACATAGCTGCATTGCTATGGAAAGTAATTCTTGTGAGCTTTTTAATTCAGAGCTTTTGTTTATTTGCCTGTTAATTTTGGCTGAAGACTGTCTGATTTTGTGGTGTTGAGTTGCTTATTGTTCATTTTTCAGATTCTTTAACCCTATCGGTACATCGTGTTTTACTACCGTATCCATACAACGTGGGGAACTCTGTGCCACCCCTTTCCAAAGAGGAAATTTACTCGTTAATCTGATCCATACGCTTTGCATAGCAGTCTATCAAAATAATTTTTTTTGAAATGCTGAAAGTTTCAAAGAGATATTTGTACTAGAAGTAGGCCTATTCTAAAATGTGAAGAACACAACCCTAGGGGTACAAAATGACCCCAAGGCATACGGATAGGGTTAAGCAAAGACCTTGATGATGTCACTTCCTACAAAAAGATAACTGACCTAGTCCGTAGTTGATTCGGAATAAGTTATTGGCTTTTGTACATCATCTTATACAGAAGTGTTCTTTTACTCAAAGATCAGTTTATTATTCTGTTCGCAAATTTTGCTGGGTTTTTCTCATTCCTTCTCTTAGTTTCATGATTAATGCTTCAATTTTTTGTTTGGAAATATATTTTTGCAGTACTTTTTAAAAATTGTAACTTTGGGAGCTCTTGCAATTTCGTATTAACTGTCGTATTCAAACCAGTTAGTTTTTTTAGAACTGGGAAATGTTTTGCTCCTTAATTATAAGAATCAGTTTCTGCAGTTTAATAGTGGAGCTCAAGATCTTTGCTGCTTCACTCGGACAACTTTTGCACTCTGTCAGTCTGTCACTTCAAAAACTCTTCAAACTATGTGACGCTATTGGGCCATCTTTTGCCTTGATGTTAAACCCTGTGGATTTTGTTGACAACTGCTATTGTGTGGAGATAAGTTTATATTCAACATGGAATGAACAAGAGAGCTTTTTTTCAAGCATGGGCGCCTTTCCATGTACTTTGCTGGGATCAGTATTGCTTTGTGTGCTGAGCTGAAATAACCTCGAACGCACCCTCTTTTGAGGTCCAAAAATAGCTTTTTATCTTCCTGTCCCCCGTTGTTGTTTATGACAAAGATCTGCTTTGGTGAAGTACTCTTGTGAAGTGCTGCCACCGGCACTTGAGATAAATGTTGCTGAACCACTTCAGTTTTACAAAGTGAGAAAGAAGATTTAATGGGGTCGGGGAGGGTGGGGTGGGAGTTGATAGCAAATATGATGCATAGTAGGGAAATCAGGCGCTCATAAAAATAATGAAATTGAAGAAAACAGCATTTTTCTGGCCGTTGGGCAATTTTTGTCAAATTTTCTTTTTTTTTTTTTTTGCTCAACACCTTTTATGTCTATTTAAAAACACATTTCTGTGTTGATTTTACTGAAAAACATTGATTAAAGGCACAAAAAATGTAAATTTTCGGTTTCAAATAATTCTCAAGCTATGGAAAAATCAAACTTTGGGGGCCATTTTCTCATTAATTTTACCTCTGAAACTGGGTGATCCTCCCCTCCTTCAGTCGCAAGTATCTCGGCTTCTATTCAACATAGATGGATATTATTCTCACTAAAAGGAAGTCAAATTGACAGGCTTTAAGATGATACAAATAACCCCATTTGCTCAAATATCAATGAGCGCCTGATTCCACCACGTGACATACAGTGTAGGAATAACTCTCTCTGCTGTGTCTTTGTGTGTCTGTGTTGTTCTTGCTTGTGTATGAATAGTATAATTGTGATGTTCTATTTCTTCTATTTGTATATTTTACATGGTTTTTCTTTTTCTCAGTTTTATCTGCTTGTGGGTCTCTCTATCTGTGTGTGTGTG
>NW_004798027.1:283944-288949 GCF_000002075.1 Aplysia californica | reverse complement strand
CCCCCCCCCCGATATCTCTCTTTCTCTCGCTTTCTCTCTCTCCCTCTCTCCCTCTCTCACTCTCTCTCTCTCTCTCTCTCTTTCTCTCTCTCTCTTTCTCTTTTGTTCTTTCTCTCTCCCACACACACACATACACACACTCACAGACACACTCACATACACACACAGACATAAACACCTATTCACACACTCACAAATACATACACAGACACACTCACATACACACACACACACAGACATAAACACCTATACCCACACACTCAAACATACACACACACACACACACACACACACACACACACACATACACACACGCACCCTACACAAACATAAACACCTATACACATACACACACACTCACCCACGCACCCTCAAGCGTACATCAAATCTGTAAAATAATAATACCCTCTTTCTCAGTGAATTAATCCCATTCTTCCACATTCATTTACTTTTCCTTGATTTCTACACTCCAGCTGCCATCTCAGTTCTATCCCTTGGGCATGACACATTCATCCCGCCAGTCTCTATAATGTATTGCATTTCCTTTGTCTGTGACCGGCTTTCCTGTCTGCGGCTATGTTGTATTGAGGTCACTTGGAGCCAGTTGTTTTTGTCCGTGTATCGCGAGCCACTGCCAGGCGTTCTTTGTTGCTGTGACAGGCTGAGACATGAGACATAGATCTCTTCACAATCCCCCAATGTGACCTAGAAGGAATGAGACAGCTCATGAAAGGTTTCTCAATGTGAGTTGATGGATAGAGCTTTGGGGTTTTTTTTTTGTCTCCTGAGAGAAATGAGCAGGGGTCTGCATGGTTTAGTGATAACAGTGCTGCCATAAGCTGACAAAATAGGCCTACCTTTTTTTCATTTTGGCGACAACTTTTTTTTTTTTTTGGTAAATGGAAAACCTAATCAGTTACCCTACTTGTGTGAAAAAATCTGTGACCAGTTTTTGAATAAATTAGAATTCAAATTTTGTAAGAGCTCTATTTTTATATGATTATGTTGACCAAACAAAACCCCCCTTTTTCTCAAAAATGCTCTGAAGAAAAAAGGTGTTTTGTCGGCTTACAGCAGATGGTAGTCAAACTTGTTACAAATTCCAGAGTTTTGCTGTGGTTGGAGGTAGCTACCTAGGTAGTTTCATCTTCTTTTCTTTTCATCTGTTGATTCTATCTTTCTATAATCCCACCAGACTTTTGAATGGAAATGTTTTAGACTTTGTTGTATTGGCTTATTTCTGTCACATAGGCTGATAGTCCTTAACCGTATCCATACGCCCTGTGGTCATTTTGTAGCCCCAGGGTTGTATTCTTCACATTTTAGAATACTTCTAGTGTGAAAATCTCTTTGGTACTTTCAGTATTACTCAAAAAATTATTTTGACAGACTTCTATGCAAAGCGTACGAAATGGATTAACGAGTAAATTTCCTCTTTGGAAAGTGGTGGCACAGAGTTCCCCACGTTGTATGAATACAGCAGTAAAACATGACGTGCGGATAGGGTTAATAACATGTAGATCTCTCTGCCTTTGGCTTATTGACTTATCTCTGGTGAAAAGGATGGGGTGGGACCGGGCATGACATATTGATGTCAGTGGCCAAGTGGTAAGGCTCTCACACTCACAACCGTAAGGTTGTGGGTTCAAATCCCATAAGGGGCCCGACGTTGTGCCCTTGGGAAAGGCACTTTACTCGAATTTTCCTCACGTCTCCTTTGGCTTTTAGACTTATCTCTGTTTTCAAGTAGTTTTGTTTTTATATCTCAAGTTGAAATGTTTTCTATGCCACTGTCATCTGGACCCGAGTGTGATTGAATGAAGGAGAATTTCCTCTCCTTCCTTTTTGTTACTCTCTGTGGTGTCAGTTACAAAGTTCATTTGTGGGTGGTTGGCGGGTGCTCTGGTGTGGTTTGCTTCTTCTTTGCTATCAAACATCTATCGTCCTTATCTCCCCTCCTTCTTTTTTGTGTTTGTTACTCTCTTGTAACACCTCTAATCTTCTAGCGCTCATATGACATACAAAGTTCATTTATTTCCTATCTTTTTGTTTTGCTTTTCCTAAGTTTTTAACAATAACTACAAAGCTGCACATTAACATAATTATTTTATTCATGACTTACCAATACTCTGCACCAAATCAGGACACTTGCCAAATAATAAATGTTTGAGTATTTGTATGCTTGTTCATTTGCTATGCTTAAATTATTTGCTTACATTATTTGCTTACTTTATTTGCTTACTTCATTTGCTTACATTATTGGCTTACTTCCATCGCCTATGTACAGTCTAGCATGCACATCACAAAATCAGAGGAATGCAGAAGTCTTTTTGTTGTGTTCAAATTTTGCTAGGTACGTGTTTTAATTTATGCAAAGAAAATTCAAGAAAATTTTATTAGAACAAATTTGGGGCCTGAAGATCTATTTGCTGTGTGCTTGTTTTACTATGTGCCTGTTTGTTATATGTGTTTGTTTGCTATGTGCGTGTTTGTTATGTGTGTATGTGTTTGCTATGTGTGTGTTTGCTATGTGTGTGTGTGTGTGTGTGTTTGCTATGTGTGTGTTTGCTATGTGTGTGTTTGCTATGTGTGTGTTTGCTATAATGTGTGTGTTTGCTATGTGTGTGTTTGCTATGTGTGTGTTTGCTTTGTGTGTGTGTGTGTTTGCTATGTGTGTGTTTGCTATGTGTGTGTTTGCTTTATGTGTGTGTGTGTTTACTATGTGTGTGTTTGCTATGTGTGTGTTTGCTATGTGTGTGTGTGTGTTTGCTATGTGTGTGTTTGCTATGTGTGTGTTTGCTTTGTGTGTGTGTTTGCTATGTGTGTGTTTGCTATGTATGTGTTTGCTATGTGTGTGTTTGCTATAATGTGTGTGTTTGCTATGTGTGTGTTTGCTATGTGTGTGTTTGCTTTGTGTGTGTGTGTGTTTGCTATGTGTGTGTTTGTGTCTGCTGTGTGTGTGTTTGCTGTGTGTGTGTTTGCTATGCATGTTTTTGCTATGTGTGTGTTTGCTTTGTGTGTGTGTGTGTTTGCTTTGTGTGTGTTTGTGTCTGCTGTGTGTGTGTTTGCTATGCATGTTTTTGCTATGTGTGTGTGTGTGTTTGCTATAATGTGTGTGTTTGCTGTGTACTTGTTTTGCAATGTGGCGTTTTGCTTTGTGTGTGTTCGCTATGTAGGAGTTAGATTATAATATATTATTTCATAGTGTCTGCGTCACCTTTTGTCACTACATGCATGAAGTGTTTGTTAGTGATTCAAAAGATTTCATAAACTTGTATAGAAGCAGCCTCCACCCGCTTCCGTATTCTCAAATGACTTCTATCGTCTTGAATAAATATATCTTAAAACCCATACTTTAGAGCAAAGTTTGCCTCTCTACCTGTAGTATAGAACACATTATACAAAGTATCTTGTTATAGAGTATAGCCTACAGCCTTTGAAGAAAGTAATTTGACTAATGCACTTTTCCTTCTCTCGCTCGACAGCTCTTTCTTTATGACATCCTGAATGCTCCTCCCCGCTGAACGGAGGAGGAAAACAGTTACCTCCCTGTGCATGCCATCAATGCCCCGCATTATTCTGAACCAAAAACTTCCCCGGCATGATTGGATGCGCCACACTTGTGTCACCACCAGCTTCGCCTCAAGTCACTCGCGACTGTCGTGTGTCTTGTGTCGTGTGTCGTGTGTCATGTGTCGTGTCACTGCATGAACTAGCCTACATGTGTCACGACATAGTAGAATCAGGCGCTCGTCAATTTTTGGGCATATGGGGATGTTGGTACCATCTTAAAGCCTGCTCATTTGCCTTCCTTTTGGTGAAAAAACAACCACTCTCTTTTGAATAGAAGTTGAGACATTTGCGATTGAAGAAGGTCAGGGTCGCCTGGTTTCAGAGGTAAAATTAGCGAGAAAATGGCCACCTAAGTTTGGTGACTTCCAAAGCTTGAGAGTCCTTTGGAACAGAACATTTTTTTGTGCCTTTGATCAGCGTTTTTTTACACACAAAAATGTGTTTTTAAATGTACATAAAAGGTGTTGTGCCAAAAAAAAGAAAATTGGAAAAAAAATTGCCCATATGCTCAAAAAATGCCAATTCCTTTGATTTCATTATTTTGACGAGCGCCTGATTTCACCACAATGCTTCACATAGCTCTGTTCACCATTGTATCTCAGGTCTTTGCAGAAAACTTGCTGTAGTTTCGATGTATTTGAATCTGTTTTTTTAAATTTAGTCTTAGCATTGTCATGTTACTTCTCTGGGTAGGTGGTTGGCGGGTGCTCTATGTGGTTTGCTCCTTCTCTCCTATCAAGCATCTATCTTTCTTATATCTCTCCTCCTTTTTTGTGTATGTTACTCTCTTGTAACACCTCTATTCTTTGGCACCTATTAGTATATGACCTTATTGTGTTGCCAGTGCCGTAAAACGATTACGGAAAAGAAAAACTTCTCTTAGAAATTATTATTTTCTGACACTGAGACTGCTTTGTTTTGCACCACTTGATTTTTTTGTTTGTTTGTATTTTTTGTATTTTTTGTGTGTGTGTGTGTGTTTTTGACAAATGAGACTCATTTTGTTACGGTAGTCCTATATTATTGACCTTCAATAGTCCATTGTTTTAGGGGCTGGCTTTTTCCTTCTTTTTTCTTCAGGCCGATCCTGTCTAAGAAATCAGCTCTTATTTGTAGTAGCTTTTGTCTTTATTATGATGTGGAGGTATTTTGTACTAGATCTATTCTGTACTATTTCTTTTACTTTCTGCTGGTGAAAGGTTCCCATTTTTTTAAAGAAAACCTGCACTTATTTAGCAGTGTGTTTTGCTTTGCTTCATTTTTAATAGCTGCTTCACATTTTTGGGGGAGGGTTTCCCCCCGGGGCAGCGCCACTGACTGTAGTGTCTTTAGGCCTTTCCCAAAGGGGGGACATTGCTCGTTCAAGCACAGTAGAATTGTAAATGGGCTGATTCATGTCACCCTCATAAATGTGCCTAATCTACAACAGTGA
>NW_004798027.1:273736-283419 GCF_000002075.1 Aplysia californica | reverse complement strand
CCCCCTGCTTTCTTTTCAGTAAACTGTTTGTGTCGCGCTATAATATAGTGTCTTGGTAGAAATTTGTTCCTCTTTACTTGGCCTTTAAAGTGAGTTTTGGGTTGGTGGGGACAGATTTGCCTTGCCATTAAAAAGAAAGACAACTGAGATAGGCCAAAACTTACTGTATTCTTCCCCCTTCCCTCTCTCTTCCCCTTTCTCTCTCCCTTCCCTCCCTTCCTCCTTCTTCCTCGCTCTCTCTCAATCTCCCTCCCCCCCCTCCCTCTCTCTCTGGCCCTCCCTTCCATTCTTTGTTATACTCAGGTCTTCCTACCTCTTATGCAGTTTCCCTCTTCCATCATTTTTTCAGTACTTGCCTTCTTCCTTTTAACTTTGACACTTCGCTCCTTCTTGTCATTTTTAATCCGCCCAGTTGCCTTTTTTTTTTCACTTGGATCTGCATAACGCCTTACAATACATATACAGAGAGATTACAAGATTTCCCAACAAATTTGATGTGTGACCAAACAGAAGAAGCTAAATAATAAAAGAACAGTTTACTATTCCAAATAGCAGTCTTCTTTCTATAAATACAACTAAGACATGTTTCTGATATATGTAATAAATGAATTGATTTTGGCCTTGATTATCTGCTCGTGTCCTGGCAACATCAGTCATTTAGCCCACACTAGGCTGTCTACCATTGAGAGTACTTTATGTGAACCTTAGCTCATTGACTTTTTGAAGTTTTGAACATATTTTCTCCTGTAATCCGTTTTGAATTTTTATTCATTTTTTAAAAACTGGTATAATAATAACATGGTCAGTTCTGATAATCAGTATTGATTTTTGTTATTAATCTCTGTTTATTCATGTAGCCGTTTACATAATATTATTATCTGACATTTATAGATTATCCTACATATACCCATGAGTGAATAGTCTGACGCTGTCGTAAGAAAAGCGTTGTGTCGTTTACTTTGGAAGCTTCTTAATAAGAGTGTTCTTTTTCATTTTTTAAACTTTAAATCATGATATTATTTTCATCTGGGTGCTTCGTAGAATTTGAATTCTATCGCTATTTTTACACTGAATAGAATGTTATGTCACTTCCAGAATAAAATATTATGTCTTGAAAGGTGTGACAGATTGCTATGAGAACAACCTATTTTTTTTCTACGTGTTCAGTACTTCTTGTGGGTTTGGTTTTGAAGACTTGTGTGTATGTGTAGCAACGTTGATAAAAAATGTAGTGTTTCAGTGTTTCTATTTCTAGAAACTGAAATAGATGCTCCAGTGATTGTGTGCTGTGTCAGGGCTATCTGCAGGGATCACGTGAACAAATGACCAATGTTGACTTCATGATTGGAAAATCTTTAATAAGAGGTTGGGGTTTTTTTTGTAGGGGGGGGGGGGGGTAGTTGCTCTTGTGAAAGTACAGCTGAAAGATAAAAATAAAATTTCATAGTTTCTTGTATGCCAGTCTGTTATGATTGAGTGACTATTGCGTGTGTACTTTTCCTGTACTTCTACTTTTCTATAATATGATAATATTATAGAAGCGTTTGGATACATGGTCAAGAGTAGTGGTTCGTGAAATGTCCGAGATTTGAGCCGGTCTATTCCATAGGACAGTGTGACATGGTTCCAAACTCAACTGATGATTACGGTTACTTTAATGGGGAGGGGGGCGGGCTACTTTAAATCAGGGTTTCCAAAAGGTGTATATCATTTAAAAATATTATTATATATATATATATATATTATATATATATAATATATATATACATATATATGTATGTATATATATATATATTATATACCCAGCGGGCTCATGTAACCCTATGCAGTTGCGAGCACCGTAAAATACATACACCCCCAAAATATATATATATATACATGTATATGCACCCCCCCCACATGCATACGTTTGAGTTGAAATTCCCTCAGTTATTCAGTATTTCTCATGACCTCATCTGCCGGTATGAAAGAGTGTCCTTCTGGATGCCCAGATGTTCTGTGGACAAGACAGTCCAATAATAAATAAAATCATTAAAATCATTACGGTCAATCGAAATACACGCACATGCTTCAGAATTTGATTGTAAATAGCAGGAGTTGACAGGATACAGTGGATTTGATTTCCTCTCTGTAAGTGCTTCCTTTTTTTCTCCATTTATTCCTTTCGAGTCTTATTTAACGTACGCCCTGGGGTCATTTTGTACCCCGGGGTTGTATTCTTCACATTTTAGAATACTTTTAGTACGAAGATCTCTTTGAAAATTTCAGTATTTCTCAAAAAATCATTCTGACAGACTACTATGCAAAGCATACGGATCGGATTAACGAGTAAATTTCATCTTTGGAAAGTGGTAGCACAGAGTTCCCCACGTCGTATGGATACAATAGTAAAACATGACCTACGGATAGGGTTAAGTGGTGGCACAGAGTTCCCCACGTCGTAGGGATACAATAGTAAAACACGACGTACAGATAGGGTTAAACATGAAATTGCGGAGATTCCGACACAGGATCCTCGAACCCGAGTCGAGAGGGAACAATTTACGCAAGTGCTTCCTATGTGCCGGACTAATCAAAGAATGGAGAGTGAATGAATCAAGATATCAGAACATGGCTGGTACAACTCAAGACTTACTGGCGCATAAATTACTGCAGCCCTATTGGACAACGCTTTCTTCGAATTACTAGAGCTATTCTATAATTGGTTGCTTTTAAGGACAAGCGGGCTAACCTTGATTTCGGGGACTTCCTGAAATCTTGACCTACACCAAAAATGGGCATTGCCCTACCTATAGGAGACAACTCTCCTTGCCTTTTAAAGAAACTGAGCAAATGACGAAAACATTTCCTTCGATTTTCTCAAATCAGCGTTTTTCGGGATAGCCCCATTGTGCTTATAATTATAAGCGACCAATTATAATATGAATTGGTACTGAAGATTTAGCTCGGTAAACGGATTATGTTGAAAATATACATGTTTGTACTTCTAAGATTGTCTCCATTGACGTTGGTGATTGGGAAACAGTTTGCCTTGACCAGTCACAGCGGCGTGAAGACGTGGCATGTGGCTGTGAAGTTTGGTAGAAAAACAGAGTCTGTGAAGTTGGTAGAAAAGTCTGTGAAGTTGTAGAAAAACAGAGTCTGTGAAGTAGGTAGAAAAACAGAGTCTGTGAAGTTGTAGAAAAACAGAGTCTGTGAAGTTAGTAGAAAAACAGAGTTTGTGAAGTTGGTAGAAAAACAGAGTCTGTGAATTTGGTAGAAAAACAGAGTCTGTGAAGTTGGTAGAAAAACAGAGTTTGTGAATTTGGTAGAAAAACAGAGTTTGGGAAGCGATGACGTATGACAGTGAGGTTTGATAGAAAAACAGTTTGTTAAACCTTGACCGTGTGGGTGGTTGGAGGGCGCCACTGGTAGGTCCTACTTCTTTACTTTCCTTCTCTTATTTATTTCTGTCTGTCTGTCTTACTTTTTCCCAGCACTAAATGACCGTTATTGTGTCGATGTGATTCTTTTTACTCAAACAAACAAACAAACAAAGCATTCGACTGTGACCTTCAAGATCAAAATATGCGATTGCATTTCAAGGTCGCGAGCCGAATCTGTCGCATGTGGTGCCATAATACTGTCTTTTCCCCTCCGTTGTAGAAAATCTAGTCGGTCCGGCTCGGTTGGATTGAATTCTACTGACGGTGTGCAACGGGCATAAGGCTCTCATACAGTACCAGAATGATCTTTTTTTTTTTTGGTAAGTGTTTTACGGCGCTCGCAACTGCATAAGGCAAGGTCATATGAGCGCACGGGACACACCTAATACACGTAATATTTTCAGTCGGTAGGAAATATAGAATTTTTCCTGGGTGGCGGCCGAAGCCTACTCTTATCGATTTTAGTAGACCACCAAGGGATCTTTAACCTGCGCAACTTGCACACGGGCCCTCCGAGAAGTACATGTATGATCTTCCTACAGGAAACCGATTTTTAAAAAAAAGTTAGATACTTGTACGATGGTATTGTTATAAACGGAAAGATTCAGACTACAAAAGCCGATCGAGTTGGTGGTTGACGGGTGTTCTGGTGTGGTGTCTCCTTCTTTCCTACCAAACATCTATCGTCCTGATCTCTCCTCCCTTTTTTGTGTTGGTTACTCTCTTGTAACACCTATAATCTTCGGCACTTTTATGACCTTATTGTGTTGCGAATGACTTAAAACTCTTACTAAAAACCAAAGCTAAAAGTAAAAGCCAATCTGATCCCACAACATGTAACCGCTTCATTCCGCCTATAGACTGGCCCCGCGGAAAATCGCATTTTTGAAATAGAAAAAATGCAAAAAATTGCAAGGTAAACCACCTAAAAAATTGCAAGGTAAACCACCTAAAAAATTGCAACCTTCCCACCCCAGGCGCATTAGTACGGGCTTAACATTTTTAGTTTAAAAAACTCGACAATTTTGAGTACCGGTAGCATAAAAGCAGCACAGCCTTTTCAAAAATCATGACCCACAATACAAATTCATTAAATGTTATTAACAACATTTACTAGTAACAACACAAGAGTATGTTAACAATAAAGTTATCGACCAAATGTAATATGATAACGCGTGACAAAAATAACGGAACCCTCGGTTTTCGTAATAACGTTTAAATGAAGGCATAAAATTTGACCAAATTTAGTACATGCTGGGTACTTGGTTCATGCAAAAGTCTAGAAGTGTATGAGGTTTAGTCTATAAAAAACGAAAAAATTGACGAGACATTTTCGAAACAACCTCTAAATACAAAATAAGCTTATATAATCAAACCAGATCCTGTTCTATTTTTCTCTTGAAACCTTCTATATACCTGTAATCTGTATTTAGATCTATTTCAGGTATTTTTCCCTTTTAAAACTGGCATGGTATTGTTTCAACATTTAGTCAAATCGTAAAATACAGCAATTTTCCCCCCCATTTATAAACAATAGTAATACATGTATTAATGTAGATTTAGATCATTTCTATAGCACCCACTCCCGTGTGAATGCAGCTTAAGGCGTTTTACATAACGGGGTGTTTACATACACGGTACACGGACATCTAGCCTCAGTGTCTACATACACGGTAACCGGCAACCGGGCACGTAGTCTCAGTGTCACGCACACGGTAACCGGGCAGTTAAGAATTCCAAGTTCAGTTTTTGTCATCCGGTGTTGCCTTCAACTCCAGCCCTCCCCCGACTGTACATTAAAAAAAACCCACCAATAATTGTCCCATTCCAGAGCCCTATACTTCGTAGCGCACAGACTTTGAATGAACTTTGGTGACCCCAACCGGTACTCACAATGTGATGCGAAAGCACAGGTACACTGACCGGTAACGATGGCGAGCCCGACAAGACGCGTGTATAACTTTCTTTTTTTATTTCAACAAGTGACAGCACAGGACAATAAATATTGGTTAATTTTCATTCCGGTAGGTTACCGTGTACGTAGATCATGAGACTAGGTGCCCGGTTACCGTGTATGTAGACACATGCATCATGTAGGCATACGAACAATATTCACGCACGCGCACTCACACGCACCCACACTCACGTACACCTCACACACGCATACACCTACTTTCTTATCACACGCACACGCTTGCACACATTAGATCTAGACCCAGGCCTAGCCTATGTCTCAGTTTGTGTTGTACATGATGCATTCGGCCCGATACCATGATTTAGGCTACGTAGGCCTATCGGCTCTGTACTCGCACCATTTCGTATTAAAAATTCTGTTAAAATTAAAGCGTTGATGTATTTTTACCTAAAATTGCAAGAAATTGCGAAAATTGCAAAAAATTGCGGGTTTATTGCGGAACTCGACGAAAAACGCGGCCGCAAGACCGCGATTTCCTGGAGGGCCAGTATAGAAGACAGGACAGCAAATGAAACCGTACGGCGCCAAACATGAAATCTGACACAAGACATGGAAACTATATGTACTCAGAGACAGAGCCCAAGTATAAGTAGGAGAGAGAATGAGTAGACGCAAAAAAGCCAAACAAACATGTGTGCACGATATTGGGGGAGTTTTTTTCCAGCTAAACTCATTCATTCATTCAGAATCTTTAATTCATTCAGAATCTTTCATTCATTCATTCATTCATTCATTCATTCATTCATTCATTCATTCATTCATTCATTCATTCATTCATTCATCAAGTGTCAGATCTGCGACAGACATTGGCGATCATTGTTCTCCATTCATTCCTTTGCTCGGATGCTCTTGAAAAAAACTACGCTACCCTGATCTTTCCCCCCGTTACCCATTTGTTTAGGTTCGCTAAATAGGTTGCTCTGGGCCTACCCCTCCCTCGATTGCCTTCAATTTTGCCAGTGAGAGCTAGATGTTCAAGACCATAATTAGGTCTATTCAGGTGTCCCAAAAACTAAACTAGCGAAGAAGAAAAAAAGCCGTGACTTCCTAATTTTTTGACAGGTGGTCTGTGGATCATATTGAACTCCAAGATAAGACAAGCCGTGACAAGGCAATCAACTTCCAAAGCTGCCAAAGCTAAGTCCACTGATACCTGCGGAACCCCAGGGCTGCGGCTGTTTCCCTCAACTCTTGACTCATCCAAACAGAGACCTGAAACGTGAGGGAGGTCTGTCGTGGCAGAGAGAGAGCTGTGTCATCAACCAGTGAAGTCGGCAACAGCGACAGGTGACAGGAGACAGGGCATGAACTTTGCCGCTCTTTCTTAGTGCAGATGATATAGATCTAGAACATGTCGTCAGTTTTTGTGCATAGATGAAGTTTTTGGTATAATCTAAAAGCTTATTCATTTGCTTTGTTTTAAATAGAAAGACAAACCCTACTAATCTTGAATAGAAGTTGAGATGTTTGAGATTGAAGGAGGTGGGGTCAGTATTAAAATAAGCGAGAAAATGGCCGCTAACTTCTTTAGCTTGAGAGTCCTTGAAAACTGAAAACTAAATATTTTGTCTGTTTTAATCTTAGTTTTTCTGACCAATTCACATCATGGATATGTGTTTTTTATATAGACGTAAAAGGCGTTGAACCAAAAAACCACAAAATCTCGATAAAACTTACCAAACTGGCGGAATATGCTTTTATAATATAGTTCTTCGATTTCATCATTTTGACGAACGCCTGATTTCACCACGAGGCCTCACATATGTAATATATATATAACAACGACTCTACCTACCGGTGCGAATATTTCTGACAGTTCTGTCACGACTGCGTGAGCCCGTGTGGTCACATCTGTTTCTACCAACAAGGATATGTTTTTCAATGTGGTGGACCAAATGACACAAGGCAATGACATGGACTTAAAAATGGTCAGAGGAAAGAACACCTGACTAAACCAGGGGTTCTCAACCTGTGGGTCACGACCCCTGACCATTCTTAGAGGGTCGTGAGATCATTGAGGATGTTGTGCTTAAATGGCCTTCTGAAAACTGAAACATTGCTCTTTTTCTTCCCCTGGCAATTTTCGAAATACGGTTCCCTCTTCAGTTGGCGGAAATAAGAAAAAAGGTAAACACCTGAACTTCTATAGAAGGCTAGAGAAACAACAAGGCTACACCAGTTTGCCCTGCCTATTAATGTGGGCCAATCATAGGTTTGGTTTGCAGTGGTCTCTTTTCTTTCAAAATGTATAATTTAGCCTCGCCATAGGCCAACGCACATTACCTTGCAGCCTCGTTTACGACGAGCTACATGAGTCTGGCTTCGGATAAGGGGGTCACAGGGGGAAGCATGGTAGTCATGCATGATATTTTCATCCAGACCTGCCTCGCCTGGGTTTAATTTGTGTGCTCCTACTGACTTCTAGTTCTAGGCCCTGGCGTAGATCTAACCCACACCCAAGGGATGTCACTGTAAAAAAAATATTATCTCGGAAACTCAGTTTCACTCTTATTGTCTCTTTCTAATTCCATGTAGGCATTTAGCTTGTCATCTCAAATAAGATCATAGGCCTAGCTGAGCAAAAAAATCTATAAATTATTATAAAACTATGTTGTTGCGTGACAGAACAATAAACACACAGGAAAGGCTATGTCAGGAAATTTGACAAAGGAGATAAAAAGATAAAAAAGTTGGGGCGGGATGAGAGAGAGAGAGAGAGAGAGAGAGAGAGAGAGAGAGAGAGAGAGAGAGAGAGAGAGAGAGAGAGAGAGAGAGAGAGAGAGAGAGAGAGAGAGAGAGAGAGAGAGAGAGAGAGAGAGGGAGGGAGGGAAACCACGCACAATTGGAGAAACACTTATAAAGCTTTGCACGATAAAGATAGCACAGCTGAAGTTGGGTGAGGCTAGTGCACAGAAATTGCCGCAAGTTCCCCTTTCAAATGATACTGTCAAGAGGCGTACTGCACGCATGTTTTCAAACGTTAAGGAACAGGTTGTAGAGGAGATCAAAGCTTCCCCCGTGTTCTCGTTCTAGCTGGACGAATCAGTTGTGGCATCGTGCTCACAGTTACTGGCCTTTGTGAGATACGTGTTGGGAAAAGATGTGAAAGAAGAAAGTTTTTGGGTGGGTTTTTTTTATTTTGGCACCCCACTGTACATCACAACAACAGCTGATGATGCCATGAACAACTTAGCCTCCTTTTTGGAAAACGAGGGTCTTGAGTGGAAGAATGTGTGTGGTATTTGTACTGATGGTGCCCAGCCATGTTGGGATCTACGTCGGGCTTTCAGACAAAAGTGCAAGACCAAGCACCACAAGCAAAAGGCATTTGCTGCATGATACATATATATGAACAAGCTTGCAAGACTCTCAATCCCACTTTGAAGGAAACGTTGGAATCGACTGTTAAAATTGCCAACTATGTGAAACGCAGCCCCCATAAATACCCGACTGTTCAAGGAACTCTGTTCAGACACGAGTGCAGATCATGGAACACTGCCTTTCTACACTCAGGTTCGATGGTTATCGAAAGGAAACGTTGTATGTCGCGTCTTCGAGCTGAGAGAGGAGATCAAGTTCTTCCTGAAAGTGCAAGGAAAAGATGAGGTCAGCGGGAACTTCTCAAATGATTTGTGGATCCTAAGACTTGCCGACATATCTGATACTACCTCAACAAACTCAACTCAAAACTTCAAGGTCAGCAGACACACTTTCTACAGTTCAAAGACTTTCTGAGTGGCTTTCTTTCAAAAGTTCAGAATTGGCACCGGAAAATTACAAAGGGGAACATTGCTGTTTACCAACCTTTCACTGCTGTTAAATCCAGAGGAGACCTTGTCTGCTGATCTTCAAGTTGACACTGCTGCAAATTTGAAATCACTTGAAGATGAGTTCAAGAGCTATTTTCTTGACCTTGACTGTGGTGAAGAAGCTCATGTGAGAAACCCTTTCACATTCAAGACGATATTTTGGAAAGGAGACACGATTCGTCAGCACGCGACACTTTTCTTGAGAAATCTCTTGCACAGTTTTGGTGTCCACTCCAGGAATTATACCCTCAGGTCAGCAAAACAGCACTTCGAGTCTTTGTCCCATTTGCCTCGACTTACCTTTGCGAAAGCGGATTTTCTACCCTTTTTCCAACTCAAGACAAAGGCAAGGAACAAGCTGGATGTTGCTGATGATATGCACCTTGCTTTATCCAAGACTTTCCCGAGAAATTGAAGACAGGTCGCTGAACTACAGGCACAGCCCTCTCACTATATTTTTATTCTTTAAATCTC
>NW_004798027.1:272043-272862 GCF_000002075.1 Aplysia californica | reverse complement strand
CCTCTCTCTCTCTCTCGCTACCCTAGAATATTACAAAGTTCTATTTGCTCAGTACACATGTACCTAGTTTTGAGACAGTCTACATAAACATTTTTGAATGTCACCACATGTCAAGCTTTTTCGAAGCCAGTTCTTTGAATATCTTGACAACGACTCAGAATAATCTTCCAATTTAGATAGAGCTGATAAAACATAATTTGCTTTCTGACCTCATGGTCTTAGTGACTCAGACAGCCAAAATGTCAGCTATTGATTGATTGATTGGGTAGGTGTTTTAAGGCATTATCGACTCAATTTTGGTCATGTAAGTGCCAACAAGTTTTATTGCAACACATCTATCATCATGTAGTGTTTTAGGAAGAGTTTTACGGCGCTTGCAACTGCATACGGTCATATCATCATCTTAAAACGACGGACAGACATTTATGGAAAATCTTTGTAAATGTGGTAAAGACTCTTATTTACAGGGGTATTTACAATATTAATTTCAGTGCATGTATATACACCGACAACAGCAATTATACATTACCCTACGAAACAATCCTATTTCTTTTTATAAAACTTAATTCTTTTCTCGGACTAACGATGTCATAAAGAATTTTGACATCTTTACATCTGAAGTACAATTTTATGCTTATATCGTCTAAGTCGACACATTCCGCCAGAATGTGCCCAACTGTTAAATATGTGTTGCACGCCGCGCAAAATGTCAATAAGGACTTTGTAATTCTACGGTGGCAAATGTGTGTATCATCATCATCATCACCATCATCATCATCATCATCATCATCATCATCATCATCATCATCATCATCATCA
>NW_004798027.1:270035-271313 GCF_000002075.1 Aplysia californica | reverse complement strand
CGTTGCAGTCATGGTGTCTGTCGTTCTTGCTGTTCCCAGCCATGTTGTCAACTTGTCCAGTATCTTTTCCCTCTGTCTGCCTGTTACAATATTCTCCAATGCTTCTTTCCGCATTGTGTGTACAATGAACTTTGCCTGTCGCTTTCATATAATGTATTTGTGAGGCATCGAGGTGTAATCAGGCGCTCGTCAAAATAATGATATCAAAGAAACTGGCATTTTTCTGGCTTTCGAGCAAATTTTTCTTCTTTTTTTTCTTTTTTTTTTTTTGACTCAACACCTTTTGCGTCCATTTAAAAACACAATTCCATCTTCATTTTACTGAAAATCTTTGATTAAAGAAACAAAAACTGTAAATGTTCAGTTTCCAAGGACTCTCAAGCCACTCAAGCTATGAAAATTACCAAACTTTGGCAGCCATTTTCTCGCTAATTTTACCCCTGAAAGAAGGCGACCCCCACCTCCTTCAATCGCAAATATCCTGACTTCTATTCAAAGATAGACTTATATTTTTGTTTCACCCATAGCAAGGCCAATGAACTGGCTTTAAGATAATACCAATAACCACGAATGCCCCAAAAATTGACGAGTGCCTGATTCCACCACGTTGTGCCACATTTGTGTCCAAGATATGACAATTCTGCTTCTTCCCCAGCCGCGTTAAGAGTATACTTTGTTGTTGACTGGCGCCTGCTGGTGTTTGACTTCTTTTTTTAGTGGTAAGTGTTTTACGGCGCTCGCAACTGAATAAGGGCATATATGAGCACGCGGTACACAGTGAACATTTTCAGTTGGTTGGAAATTTTGAATTTTGCCCGGGTGGCGGCCGAAGCATACTCTTATTGATTTTAGACCACCTATGGACCTTTAACGTGCACAACTTGCACGCGGGACCTCCAAGATTTTTTGCCCTTGTCCGACAAGGCTATGTGTACAACTTTCCTACCAGAAGATCAGGGGTGTGGGTGTTTGGTTTGGTGATACTTAAACACACTGACAAAATCAAGATGTACAAACTATAGTCCATAAGACTGTGACTAGGGGAAGAAAGAGCTCTTTTGGCGGCTTCTGACAGACGATATAAACCCACAAAACACCCTCCTCCCCCCTTCCACCCAAAAAACCCCCAAAAACAAAACATAATTTTAAAATAATAAAAATTTTAATTAAAAATTCCCAGAACAAACGCGAAATAGCTTCTATAGTTCCGAGAGACACAGTTTGCCACATATAATATTTTACAAACACACACACACACACACACACACACACACACAC
>NW_004798027.1:267818-269231 GCF_000002075.1 Aplysia californica | reverse complement strand
CTGCCCAGTTTGTCACAGGCCCACCCCGCCTCGACTGTGCCCTGCAGGATGGAAGTTATCGCTGACACCCTCAAAAAGAGTAAAAGTAAAAGAAAGGATGCTTGATTGTATGAATTGAGTTTTATTTTTTAATTGTTTTTAACGAAAGGCCATATTTTATTGCTGACATTTTACAAAGTAATTTGCTTTGATTTGCATACAAGAAGGAAGAAATATTGAACAACACAAGCTGAATTGACTTTTAGAGAGACTATCTCTACACCACCAATTTGAAGGTGGAGAATAAAAAAACGTAAGTTACAACTAAAGTGTTAAAGTGCTATAATTATGACTGTCATCAATACTCAAATGCTTAAATGAAATTGTGACAAACCGGGCCTGTGATAAACTGGCATGCTTCCCCCTAGAAGTACAGAGTTCTATATTAAAACATGTACTGTACCACACTAGGGTCAAATTTGTAGATTTTCTGTTGATGCCACATTCTTTAACTATAACCTGTCTTTTATTATTTCATACTTCTAAATTTTAAAACAACTTCACCTATAAGCGTGATGTATCTATTTCCTCAAGGTTTGAATCTGAGAAGTAACTCATTTTGTCAGAGCGCTTCAAAATGATAAAGTCCTCTCTTTTGATGCGCTCAGAAGTACAAGGGAAAACCGACGCTTGAATAAAGGACACGTTCTGAATGATGCATGGATATTCTAGCAGAGAGGGGGAACTGGACGTACGGGTCAGGCTTAATGTCGAGGGGAATTCCCGGTACTCATCAGGATAGACATTAGATACCTTGCTTAGACCGCCATCCATAACGGCTAATGCTTATTAATCTTTCATTAACTTATGAGAAACAGATAACCATTTTCTTATGACCAACATTTTTAGAGAGCCTCGCATGTCCAAATCCTAAAGTAAACAACTCGCTCTCAATCCCAGTCTTACGGTACAGCAAATCTAAAATTCTACCGACCTGATATACGCCCCCCCCCCCTCACCCGAGTTTTAAAAAATACAGAAAAAACCCAAATCACCTTTATTTTTCCTCCTTCGTCAAAGATGAGGGTAGGCCCAGAGCAACCAACCGAGGGAACCTAAACAAATGGGTAACGGGATAAGATCAGAGAAACGTAGATTTCTTTAAGAGCATCCGAGCAAAGGAATAAATCGAGAACCATGATCGCCGATGTCTGTCGCAGATCAGGCACTGGATGATGATGATGATGATGATGATGATAATGATGATGATGGATGATGATTTTTTTTCCTTAATGGGCCTGACGGACTCCACGAAGAAATCTTCGAGCGAGAGCGAGGCTCTTTTTTGGCTCCATTGTCAATATGTTTAGCGGCACCTCCACTCGTTCAAATAACTCCATTCGAATTGTCATTGTTCCTGAACATTCAAACATA
>NW_004798027.1:264876-266575 GCF_000002075.1 Aplysia californica | reverse complement strand
TTATTATTATTATTATTTTGGTAAGAGTTTTACGGCACTTGAAACACAATAAGGTCGTATAAGTACCGAAGATTAGAGAGTAACAAACACAGAAAATAAGTAAGAGAAATCAGGACGATTGATGTTTGATAGGAAATAAGGAGCAAACCACATCTCCCATTTAATTGGAGTCGTTTTCGAGATATTCAAAGAATTGCATTCGAAAAACTTGACGTTGAGAAGCTCAAAATATTTGACGTCAATTCTCCCAAAGCTAGGTAGTGAGCAGATAGAACTTGGTAGTTCTAGGGTATCGTAATGTCTCGGTTCAATGTTAGATGATTCTGTAATGTCTCGGTTCAATGTTAGATGATTCTGTAATGTCTCGGTTCAAAGTTAGATGAGTCTGTGATGACGTGGGCTAACACACACACAAAAAAACGTAGACTTATTCTCCAAACAAGATAGAAAATAGATCTATCCTCTTACAAAGATTTGCTGAACAATACTTTGCCTTGAGCTCAATTGGTTGCTTTTAAGGACAAGCGGGCTAACCCAGATTATGGGGGCTTCCAGAAATCTTTACCTACACCAGAAGTGGGCATTGCCCTACCTGTAGGAGAAATTTGGTTTCATTGGTGGGTAGATCTATATTTGTTTGGTTATAGAGAAAACTCTCCTTGTCTTTTAAAGAAACTGAACAAAGGACAAAAACTTTACCTTCGATTTTCTCAAAACAGCATTTTTCAGGATAGCCTGCTTGGGCTTAAAAGCGACCAATTACACCGCAGCACTAAATTTTAGCCCTCCACGTTATTTGTTTAGTTTTTTTAAAAATCTATTTCGATCAAAAATACGCCTTGAGTTCTGAAATGCCATGTTGTACCTTCAGTTGCTACAGCCTTCTCCACTTATCTTTTCCTCTATTGGGATGTCATTGAGGAAATTACTTGCCAAGGGTTTGGATGGCCATAATATAAATGTAGATTTTCTCTCGTGTTTGTCTTTCAAGCTAAGCGTCGATATGGTGGCCTCGCTTTCGCAAAAGAAACAAACGTTTAGAGTTCAGAGGTCAACCAGAGTTCACATAGGGTATTCCAAGTTACAATAATGTGATATTTAGTATTTTTTTGTCCCGTGTCCTGATTTTGGCGCCCATATTTGTAGATTACGTAAAACTGTATTGGCATGGTGCAAAGTGTTATGTTTCAAGAAAAGCAAAGCAAGAAAAGCGGAATAAGAAAAAGAGGAATTGTTTAGTCGGTGATGATGATGATGATGATGATGATGATGATGATGATGATGATGATGATGGTGATGATGATGATGATGATCCTGTCGAACCTGCTCTAGCGGCCACCCCTGTAACAGCACGACAATCCCCTGTTCAAACGGTCAGTACCAGTTTCCTCCCTTGTGTATTTTTAAAAACATTACGTGGGTGGTTGGCGGGTGCTCTTTTGTGGCTTGCTTCTTCTTTCCTATCAAACTTCTATCGTCCTTATCTCCCCTCTTTCTGTTTTGTGTTTGTTTCTCTCTTGTAAGTCCTCTAATTAATCTTCATTTATATTATGGCCTTATTGTGTTGCAAGTGCCGTAAAACTCTTACTAAAACATTCTAAGGACACGGTGTAAGAGGCCACCACCTATGTAAGACGGTCATTTCCCTCCTCGACAATGTGTGGTCGTCACAGACAGTTCTGATTACACCTATTTCTTT
>NW_004798027.1:263901-264757 GCF_000002075.1 Aplysia californica | reverse complement strand
TCACCGAAATTCGGGTGATTATTGAGAGAGAAGGGGGAGATCTGGCATTGGACGATGACGATGACGATGACGGTGATGAAGATGATAATGATGATGATGATGATGATGATGATGACGGTGATGAGGATGATGATGATCCTGTCGAACCTGCTCTAGCGGCCACCCCTGTAACAGCACGACAATCCCCTGTTCAAACGGTCAGTACCAGTTTCCTCCCTTGTGTATTTTTAAAAACATTACGTGGGTGGTTGGCGGGTGCTCTTTTGTGGCTTGCTTCTTCTTTCCTATCAAACTTCTATCGTCCTTATCTCCCCTCTTTCTGTTTTGTGTTTGTTTCTCTCTTGTAAGTCCTCTAATTAATCTTCATTTATATTATGGCCTTATTGTGTTGCAAGTGCCGTAAAACTCTTACTAAAACATTCTAAGGACACGGTGTAAGAGGCCACCAGCTATGTAAGACGGTCATTTCCCTCCTCGACAATGGGTGGTCGTCACAGACAGTTCTGATTACACCTATTTCTTTTTTTTTGGGGGGGGGGTGTCCCATGGTATCACTTGCTATGGTAGCAATTTGGGAAGGCAGCACATCATAAAAATTTTAAAAGTTGATCAGAAAGGCATAAAAAACAATTTCTAGAGACCTAAGTATCTTTGAATATCAGCACAAAACAAACGTTCTAAAAAAGGCAGAAATAATGCTTAGTGACCATAGCCACCTACTGGCATCGGAATGTCAACTATCGACCCGCAGTAAACAATACATTTCCAAAAAAGCAAGAATAGACAGATATAGAAATTCATTCGCACCAACAGCAGTGAGGTGACTGAACACACAGGGCTACAAATGAAACAGAGA